>NC_079462.1:30327998-30631029 GCF_026250575.1 Diorhabda carinulata | reverse complement strand
CAAAAATACAGGATTGAACAGGACCTGGTCCTATTGAAAGAGGAAGAAGAGAAGACAAGCTTAGCTGAACTCGGCCTCGGCTATCCCATCCCATTACAAGCTACCAGCCTGGCCTACGATTGCAAACGAAGCGAGGGATATTGTTATCATCCCAGAGTCCCACCAAGACTGGGCCAATAACGGCTTCCAAGCTAGGGCCAGAGTTGTACAAACTTGGCCTAAGTCTGGGCCTATACTGGACCCATCTTAAAATCCTATATGGGTTGTATTTTTGGGCTTCAAAACACCATCTAGTTATTAGTAAGTCATTAGTCTTGAAGAAAAGTTGTAATGTGAGAAAAGAAAAATCGAGATAAAAGTAACTTTGAAGGGCAGTACATCCATTATTCACAACTTTTATCAATTTAGCTTAAAAAATTCTACCAAGAGAAAGTTGTTTTGAAATCGAAGGTTTTATTTATAGATATCAATGTCTAGCATATGTGAACGACATAGCTACTGAAAGAGATAGCAAGAGAATGGCCTAATCATCAATAAAAAATCAATGAGAAACGGATCTTACTATAAATTATAATTGAAATAAGAGCTACTGGACAATAAACATAAAGTAGAAATATGGAAACGTAAAATGTTCAGAAATATTCACGTTGGAATTGAAAGAGGTGGATTGTATAGAAGTAGAACAAACAGAGATTTATCAGAATTGTATAAGCAGCAAAGTTTAATTCATATAATGAAAACATAGAGAGCGAGATGGATGGGACATATATGATTGAATATAGGTCTAAAAGGTGAAGGAGGTAGAAAAAAAGAAGAGGAAGACCAAGAACAGAATGGTTGAATAATTGTAAGAAATTTTAGCATAGTGGAAATGTAGGACTGTAATTATATTTAATTATTCTATGAAACAAAGACTGGGGTTATTAATGGGAACGAATCGGTCAAATAACCTCCACAGCATGAGAATTCTGCATTAATGTAGCTGAATTTAGTTGATGCACGCGTGGTTGTGGGCTTGTTGACGTAGACCTTTATATGACTTTATTGTAGTTAAATCACACAATCTAAGGGGCCAAGTATAATCACCAAAACAAGAGATAACACGATGGAAAATGTCTGTATGGCATGTGGCACCGTCTTGTTCAAACCATACATTTGCCACATCAATATCATCCATTTTCGGATGAAAGAACTGTTATCTGTTACAGCCACTGCTTAACAAACTTCATTTTCAAAAAAATACGATCCAATTATGCCTTTAGCCAAAAATTCACACCAAATCAATCACATGTAGGTCTCAGAATCCCAAAAGCGGCAATTTTGACTATTAATAAACTCATCAATGTGAAAATGTGTAACGTTCCATTTTTACTAATC
The DNA here is from genome assembly GCF_026250575.1 of Diorhabda carinulata. Taxonomy (NCBI): domain Eukaryota; kingdom Metazoa; phylum Arthropoda; class Insecta; order Coleoptera; family Chrysomelidae; genus Diorhabda; species Diorhabda carinulata. Next base: position 30,629,652 of record NC_079462.1, on the reverse strand, counting down.
CTGAAGACTGGTTTTTCAAGGGTTGTCAACACTTTACTGCATAAATGGTAGCAAATTTGAATCTTGCGTTAATTTTTGGGACACTCCTTATATTATATATGCAAATAAGTTTTTGTATTTTTTTCATGACAAAATTCTTGTAAACACGTACATAACTTTGAATTTCCTTTTACGAGGATGTATTGATATCTAGTTAGCCTAGACCAGTTCCATGCATAAACAAAATATTGCGTTACCATAGCAACGAACAATAACTTCAAGTACCTGTGTTTAAAAGGGTTAAGAGGTAAGCAGATTTAAGAAGATATGCTTAATACCCTTGGTGATCAATGTCCTTCGTATGCGACCGTGAAAAATTGGACTGCAAGTTTCAAAAGAGGTAAATTTTCCATTGACGATGATGACCGATCGGGAAGGCCAGTTTCTGTGTCAGTCCCCGAAAATATCCATGCAGTTCATTGGACATGAGAAAAATTGCTGCAAAATGGATCTCCAAATGTTTGAATGTTGACCAAAAGCGTGCAAGGATAGAAGCATCGCGTTCGATCTGTACTCAATTTGAAAACGATGTAGACTTCTTAAACCAAATTGTTACTATGGATGAGACTTGGATACAGATCCAGAAACAAAGCAACATCGTCGATGGAATGGCGACACTCTGGTTCTCCAAGACCTAAGAAGTTTCGTGGCCAAAAATCTGCTGGAAAAGTTCTTGCTGCAGTTTTTGGGATTACCATGGAGTAATCATGATTGATTTTTTGGATAAGGGTAGAACATAACTGGAGATTACTATTCGACATTACTGACCACTTTACGGGAAAAAAATTAAAGAGAAAAGACGCGGAAAGCTATCCAAAGTTGTTTTATTTTTGCAGGACAACGCCCGTACATACAAATCTCATGTTGCCATGCAAAAACTCCGTGATTTAGGGTTTGAATTACTAGAACACTCCCCTTATACACCAGATTTGACTAACATCTCTTTCCTCAACTGAAAAAAAGTTTAAAAGGTCGTAAATTTTCTTCCAACGAGGAGGTAATAAAAACTGCGGAGGTCTGGTTTGCAGAGCAAGAAGAAGAATTTTTTTGAAAGGTCGTTGCAGGTTCGCTGTAATCAATGTATCCAATTAAGAGGAGAATATGTTGAGTAATAAAATATTTTGACATTGAAATTTTGTTCGGTTCTATAGTAGGCTAAGAGTTTTTCAATGTATCCTCGTATTTTGTATAGTAAAAACTGATTTTCCGGATTTATTTTATTTGGCTAGTGAATAATACAGAAATTAATTATTACGTACTTCGCCAAAGGGAAGTAATTTCTAGAGCTACCTTCAAGTTAAACGGTAAGGTACATTTACTATACAATGAACCAAAATAATACTCCATATCTGCGTACATATATACAATTATAAATATTTACCATTGTTTCTAGAATTGTGTATCCATGAAATTCATTTGATCACTCATCTTGATTGAATAGTGAGATACTTCTCATACGGAGTAAACATAACGCGTTCAAAAACAACCCTGAAAAACAATAAACACTTTCCAAGAACCAGGATACACCCCAGGAACTGATACTTCATCCCCCTTTTCAAGTGTTAAGCCCTTAATGAGTACTTTAATACACTCACTTCAAAGATATAAGAAAGTATTAACATGTTGGCACAGTCGGCGGTTCATTACTTCCTAAAGGATTAAGTTTAACGTCAAATTTTCATTTTATTTATTATTTTTTCTTTTTTCATTTAATCCCATATTATTTAATATTGAATAATTTCATGGAACTACAAATTATACAGTGTAGTCTAGAAGATGACTACCAAAAATGCTTCGAGTATTTTCTTCAAATCGGAATCATAAAAGTGAAAAATATATTTTTTCGTGAACAAAAATGGATAAATATTATTTCGTGCTATAGTTAACACAACGATAACGACCACGTTTTTTGATTGAATAATTAGCTTCCAAAAAAAGACTTTAGTGTCGCCTTATATATTATATATTTTTCGAAAACGTCCAGATTCAAAAATGCTTGCGAAAATTTTGAATTGAGGCGAGTGGAATAGGTTATTAGGGACGCGTTTAGTTATACAGCTGAATAATAGATTATTGTTTGAAAACCCGCATGTAAATCTTATTTCTTTCCATTTGTTCATGGTCATAGAACAGTTTGTTGTCGAACATGAAGCGGATAACTGTTCAGTTACTTCAGTGCCTAGGTAATAAGAAGCGATTTATATCGACCAATCGGCATTTCAGTTTACTGCCGATTTCGAACAAAAGATTCCAAATAATGAAAATATTCCGACTCTAGACTCATAACGAACGAGATATTATTAAGAAAGTAACCACTAATTTACAAAACTATTTGTTGAAAACTTTTTAAATCCGTGTAAGCGATATCGAAAAAAATGATTTCGACAAAACGGGTTTGAAAAAAATAGTATCAAGAAAAACAAAACAACCATAATTTTTATAACATTACAGGTTACTCCAATTTTAGCACCATAACTCGATTCAATACACGCCTTCCACTCGTGGCTTAATTCTGCAAAATTGCACCGAAAAAATGCAGTTGGTATACGTTTTTTTTATGGTAAAGTTACTATAGTTCTGAAGATAAATTGTTTACCATTTATGTTCCTTAGTAGATGAAAAAATTTGAATTTTATGCCAATCAGACTGACAATTCTTTTCTGGTACTGCAAATGTAGTTTCACAAAATGGTGACGGTTGGTTTGGGATACATGTGAGCACTCTACAGCTTCTAATAGTACATTACGCATCTCAAGTATTTCCCGGGAGAGTATAGGCCAGTTTTGTCCCGCATACCAGGAACTAAAAGCGAAATTTTCATCCCGGTGAGAGAAAAAATATGTCTATGTATATGTATAATGTCTATTTTCTTACTGATTGAATTGTTTACATAACATTCATCCGATACGTTGGATTGCCATCAACCATGGCGTTTCTGAGCTAGAAGATCACCAGAAATATATGCGACAATTGTTGCTGATGTTTGTGTGCCCTGTGTAAGTTTCTAGATTAGGTAGCTTCAAAAATTTAGCGACGTTTTGAACCAATCTACGAAGTTTATGAATGCCTACAAACTGCTTTGTGCATTTTCCTTTTCGATAGTTGACAAAGAATCTTTCATCTTTGTAAATCGTTGCTATAGGTCGTATATTGTCTTTGCATACATTCACAGATTCCAAAAATTAGCGCAGTCTAAAGGTAAATTTTCGTTAGAATTAAAGTTGCACGTTGTGTTTACAAACCTTTGTTGTTAACAAATAGAATTCATCGGAAACTGTTTTAAGAAATGTTTCGCTACAAGCATGGCATGGAGCATGGAAAAATGGACCACAGGGTACTGGATTTAGATTTGGAATATTTGGAGTTTATTAACACATCATCAGAAAAGGATTTAACTTTGTTTTTCATTCAAGAATTGTCCATATGCATATTCATATCCACTATATTTCCACTGAATTGTGTGACTTTTCCTACAATTTTCCAATTTCCAAATTTTATTGTAGGGGACTGATATTTTTTATTATCCATTATATGAATATATAAAATGCTTTAATTTATATAATTCTCTTAAAGACGCTGTCACTTCTCAACGGTTCAAAGTCAAATTTAAAATGCGATTCTGCAAAACATTCTAGCTTCTGACATAATAATTATGCCATTTTGTGTAAATGTGGACATCTGTTTTTTATCGATTCTTATGCAAAATCTGTGTTGGAATAGTGTGCAATTTAAAATTTATGATATGGGAAAACTGAATGGAATATGTCATATTTTATAGTGGTTGTCGGAAAAACAAATTAACTTTTGTAGACTTATAAAATTATCAAAAATGTTTTGATTTTGTACGCCATTGGATACATACAATATGATCCACTAGAATTTTCATCCAGTTTTCATATATTCGACTATAATTTACGGGTAGATGAGTTATATGAGAACTTGAGAGTAAATTAATGTATAACAAAATATTTTAGCTATGAACTTATAACTTTCTGAACATTAATTAGTCACTATTAAAACGAGTACGCTCGGATTCTATTTCTATATTTAGAAATTTAGTTGATCTAATGTGCCAAATTAATAGTTGACTATGGCTATATATTATACACAAACAAAATTATAGAAAAATTAGTGATATTTCATTAGTTTTCATCTTTCTTTTCTATGCAAGTTGTAAATAAAACGTTTCCAACAATTGGTAAAACTCATTATTTAATGCAGTATTCGAAAAACAACTCTATCCATTAATAAATATATAAAAACTTTTTCAAACAAAATCTCGTTTCAAACCTTTATTTTTTCCCAGATCTATAACCTTTTTTTTTCAATTAGAAATACATCGTTTTACAAAACCCCATATCATGAATTGATTATGCCCATTATGTAATTTTTGTTGTAAATATGAATCCTATCGACAAAATTCTGCATTCATCTCACCATCCTGTCGCCAATTGTTTAGGTAACTAATATTCAATTTGAACCTTCCTTTTCCCTATCATCATGTCCTTTTTGGGATCCTTTCACACCCACAAACTATACGTCGTTTGTGTCGCTGGTGTTGCCATCTAGGCGAACGAATAGTTACATTATTCATGAAAAGTGCACGTTTATATCGTTGCAAAGCCTAAAGGACCTTTCAGGAAGGACGTCGATCATCAATCATGACGTGCTTCGACTGCACACATATCATGATTCAATCAAAATTTCAACGTTTCGTTCATAGACGGAATTTCTTGGATAGTCAATTTTTGAAATTATATGCCACTTGTGAAAAGTTGAACTAATTCATAGTTGTTGTGTTTTTATATTTATTATCTTGTTCTGCGCCAAATATCTTCCATAGTCGACAAAAGCGTGCTTCGCCTTCTTTGGGATAGACATAAATTGCTGCACTTAATTTTTTTCCAATAAAAAGAACTAGAAAATGCTAGAAATCGTTTCCAATTATCAGCCACTATACACCCATACCTAGAATATTTTTTTATATGAATCTGCATCTCATTATTTTGTGTCAAAATACGTAGACTCCTTCTAAAGGAGGCAATTTTCTGGAATTTTTGTCTCGTATTTCTTTTTGTAAGTATTTGATGGGGCAATGGACACCTTCTTAATGTCGTTTCTGGAAAGAAATTTTTCACACTCCTTCCCGCCTGGAGTGTTTCTAAAGTGAGATTTTATATAGTTCTTCAGCCATCCGTTCATTTCGTTGTTGATGCGATGATTAACGAACAGTAGAGTTCTGGTTCAAAATATGGAGTCGGTTCCTCTTTCGAGGTAATGCTGTTTGTTTCCTCAATACCTGATGTACCCTGGTTGCATGGTAGTCACATTAGGGTTATTAATTTCATATTATTCAATGTCTTAAAATTTTTTACATCCCCACACTATCTTGGACGAGCACTCACTAGTCTTCAGGACCTTCTAAACCTTTTGGTTAACAGAGAGAATGTGATTGTGCTTTCCAGAGAAATTTCTATCCACTTCTGAGAACATTTATGTAGATTTTACTAGAAACTATGAAATATGAAGAGTTGCGATAGCTATGAAAGATTTGCGTACCAGAACGATGCAACGTTTCATAGGTTTCTCATTGCTTTCTAGTTTTATGATTTCTAGAAATCAATAGGATTCAATTTCAGTCTTAATTGTTCGTTCGGACACAGTAAGCAGTTTTTTTTTTAAATTGTGTTAAATATTGTAGCAAGTTACACAAATCCAGAGAAGAGAGGAGGAAGTTGTGAATCGAATACATGACAGATGATGACTGGAACTAGAAGTAATATAAATAAAATAAACAAAATTATACAGACTGAGTTACAGAAAATATTACAATTGTTTGGTTGAAAAAAATTTTGCCATTTTCTATTGCTATTGTGGTATTGCTCCAAATTTTCTTATTTTTGACATCAGTACAGGCATTCTACCATTTAGTTCTTACCTCAATTTCAAGAAGAATTGTTGAAGTTACTTCTTTAACGGGGACTTGATTATTATATTATTATATAATAAATTTTGTGGACATCATTCATTATGGATTATTCTTTCATTTCATCTTCTATAACACCTGCTTCATAACCTTCTATCCTACTGCTTCTATAAGTCTTGCTATTTATAATACTGATCTAACATCGAAAAAAGTATTTAGGATTGGAACTATTTGTGATGTTTTTCACAATATGCTTAAAATTGTTGACCACTTAGCTTGTCTTTGAATTTTGAACGTCTTAATTAATATCATTCATATCCTTTGATGAATCTCCTACAAAGTTATCGATGTACAGTGAGCAAGAGTCTTCTTTGGAACATTGAGGTTATATGGAATCTAACTGGAGAAACGTTTTTCCTCATGTTCGTACATAAAATAAGAACTTAAGGATCAATTTAATTTTCTACCACGAATTGCACTATTCCATTGAACACCACCACCACTAGATGCACTAAAACGACAAGGTTATGTTCAACGATGTAAATTTCAATGTTAATGGCTATTAGAAACAGTCAGTATTGCTAAGGACAAAAATTTAAATAATAAATCTTGTATATATGATGGAAACATTTTCTAAGAACTGGCTCATTATATGTATATGTATTATTTTTCTAAATACGTCTTTTCATCCTTAGAACCATGTATGATAGTAATAATAGCTATTTTCATATCAAGAAACGTTACCAAATTATATCAAATGTTTTTATATTGAAAGTAAACAAAAATCACTTCAACAAATGTTATCATTTATGAAAACAGATGTCTTGCAACAACTGACTAATACACATTGTTATTCTTGACCGTAGCGTAGATTTTGTCCCGAGATGACCCAGTCATAATTTTATTAGCCGGCTCAAAATAAATGATCTTGTCGTTAACTGACCTGCAACATAAGGCGAGTGACCGACCGGCTCTCTTCCAACAAAAATATAATAAGAAAATAAGTTTCGGCTTGTTTTTGGTTATAGTTATATGAGTTCAGAACGCGTATTGTGAAGCATTATTGGGCCTGGAAAAATTATAGATGATTATAAGTAAATGTTTGCTTATTACTCCAGAAAGTTTTGATTGGAACCTGAACTAGCATCCGTTTATTTTTACTACCATCCACAAGACCTCGATTGGACCCTACAATATTTTCGGATCAATCATTCAATATTTAAAGAGTTGCAGGTGTTTTACAGCTGTTTGATTGCACGTTGAATTTTTCATGTACACAGTAAAAAATTTAATTGAGTAAAGTCGTTTATCCAACTAGATGTTATTCGACATCAGTTTTCCCAATAATTTTTATTTTTATATATATAAATCAATAGGTAATTCAAAATATTATTCTAATACGTTTTAACACTTACAAAAATTTTTGAGAATAAGTAAAAATCATTGAGAATTTTTTTCATGATGATTCTACGGGAGACGCTTCTCTACACATATTCAGATTCAAACACATTTCAGATAGTTGTTAGTGTCATTTCTGAAATCTACAAATTATCCAGGTCCCTGCTAAAATAATAGGTTATCCCCCACTGGTCGCTTTTGAATTTCTTTTTAGTCGAATTTTTCAATGAAAAATGGGGGGCACATCATTTTTCCCATGTTTTGAGACCTCCTGAACACGATTATGATGGTTTTTCGAATGTCTGTAGTTTATGGTAATTTTTGTTATATTTTCTTATTTTTTTGGCCGGAAAAAGTTTAACTAGAGGTTTCGAACTTCGCATGCAAGTAGCGGTGATGTTGAGGACTTGTCATTCTCAAGTTCAAAGTTTTCTTCTTCAGTTCTTCTAGCACAAAACCCCCGAAATCATTTTGATCGTTGTAATTGTTGAACTGGACCGCCTCCTATTTAATGAAAAATACGAGTATGATCGTTGCTAGGGTGATTTTTTTAACTTCCCATTTTCGAAATTTCTTGTCATTATGACAATTTTTTCTTTGTTGTCAATTGGAATTTAACAAGAGGTTTCGAGACCACCGGGTCTATTGAAATTATGAATTTTCATTCGAGAGAGAGAGAGTTAACTTGATATCATTTCCAAGAAATTCATTTTATGGAAAGATTTGTTTGTGTATTAGTTAAATTCTTCATTCGACGAAAAATTCGACTTTCGTGATGGAGCTCTGTTACTCACGGCTTTTTTATAATATTTATTTGATTATATTGCCAAACGCAGTATGTGGAGTTTTACATTAAATCTCTGGACATTCTGTATATTCATGAATAATTTGTCATACACAAGGGCCTTATGTAAATTGATCTAATAGTACTTCAAAAAATTCACATATTAGTATTTCATTGAATATTATAGCTAAGTTAGAAGTTTGAAACTTTATTAATTACAAAAAGCAATCTAGCGACAAAATTTTAAAGTAAAAAACAAGTCGATTATAAAGCGAAGAAGATATGGGCTAGGGTGATCAAGGGCAAAATAAAAAAGACGTTTTTGTCTTACGCTTTACACTGTTTGTATTCAAGAGTCTTCTTACATAAATCTGAAGGTAAGTGATCGGTTAACACCGACCCCAGTTCGGGGATTTTTTTAAACCCCCAAGGCTCGATTCCAATCTCTCTTTTTCTAGATTTATTATTGTAATCAGTACCGGCTTTTCATTTCATTGTAGTCCTATAGATATAATAACCTGATATTTAGAAGTTCTCCTCAAATCGATTCTACTATTATTATAAAATTGTTTTTGAATTGTTTGAATTGCTACTTTCAGCTCGTTCACTATCATTTAACTAAAATTAGTTGTGTTGATGAGGAATATTTATTTTACAACTAGCTGACCCGGCAAACGTTGCTCTGCCATATAAATTATTTATACGAAATATTTTACTAGTTCAATAAAAATAACTTGCATGAGATTTGATTGTTCGACTACTCGAATTGGTCCCTTTAAATCTTGCTGGCATTGCTGAATGTACACATAACCTGTAAATAAATCAAGATAAAATACTTATTTACGAGAAATAGTGACTCAATATTTTATTCATTTGCTCATTATTTGACTTACCTTTCACAATAATAGAACACGTAAATTTATTAAACACGTACACGTATCTGTTTCGATTTATAACTATATGCAAAAAATATTAAGTACAATATGTACAGGTACGATAATGGCCTTTGTTAGTGGGAGTTTACAACACTTGTTTATTTACATGAAAGTAAAAACTGTCTTTTCAATTATTAATAAATAATTATTGCACTGGAACCTAATGCTAAATTTACGATGAGAGTTGCACAGAAAAATCAAAATGATAACAGTCACTGCTACGATCGATACAAAAAGGAAATTGAAAGTATGAATTAGAATTTTTCGTATTATAATTATTATATTCCATTGCCATCTTGCAATCGTATTGCGCATCTGTAGATGAAATAAAAAAATCAAAAAAATCACAATCGAAAAATAGGGGTTAATCGTAGAGGAGTGAAAAATTTAGAGAAATATAATATTTCATGACAAAAAAAATAAAAATCTTGCTAAAAAAATTAAAGCTTATAATAAACAAATAAAAAAGCGTAGAGGGTTGAAAATGTAGGATTGTATGTATTTTTTAATGCTGTATCATAAAAAAATAAAAACGTTTAGGGAAGATGTTGTTCGATTCTCAGACCTATCCGATTAGCACACAAAATTTCATGAGAATCAGTCAAGCCGTTCTTAAAGACTGGATGGATTTCTACGAGCTCTAATTCTTTTGACAAATATATCTTAAATGGAGCAGTTCAATCCAAATCAACCGTTTAGTTCCGAGGTATTCACTTACTATTACGATTAGGTCGGACATTATCATCCTAAAAATGAAACAATCTTTTGCTGATATGCCACCGGTCTCAAGTGGAAGGTAATATGTATATTATGTACCTGTTAATGGTTAGGTTAGACTTAAAGATTCAGTAATTCTAATCGGACATTTCCTTCTAGCAAGAGTGGCACGGCACGAGCTTGATAAAACTGAACAGTGCTCGTTGCTTTTTTCGAATATCGTTTTAATACTAACTATGAAGATTTTGATTGATATCATATTACTAATATCACCCTTCCACGTTATTGGTTCTTATTTCATCTTGTGATTTGTCAGTATTTGTGTTTTCAAATTGTGGATCTTGAAAATAAAAAAAAATAAACAATAGGCTCAAATTGCCACTTGTTTTATTTATTTTTCGTATTTCTATGTAGCATCTCACTGTTTCTTCTCTGTTTTCCATTGTTTTCGTTTTAGTTTTTTGAGTATTTTGATTTTTTTTCAAGAATTTCTCCTCTGAGTATTGTGACAAAAGCTGCTTCTAGATTTATTGCTTTTTTATCTTCCTCTATGATTCTTTTTTCTATCTCCTATAATCTGTTATCTTTTATACTATATACTTATTTCCATAATACTTTTCTCTAATTTACTATTTTTATTCTTCTAGCTCTTTTTCTTCATATTCTACAATCTTCATTTGACTATTTGAGCTGCGTTTATTTCTTCTACAAATTATTTCCAATTATTTTGTCTCTATTTTTGCTGTGGTTCTTCTCTTATTTTTTAATTTGTATGATATTCCTCTCTTCCAACTTTTACTGTGAAAAATTGCTATTTCTTTCGTAGATTCATGAATCTTTGTAGCTTTTGATATCCACGTATACCAATTTTAATATTAAGGTCGAACCTCATAAATTTAAAGTTTCCATAAATGCAACATAAGGAAACCCTTGTTCATCTAAAAATTACTTTTAATAATGAAATTTCTTTTAATGCGAAGAAATGTTATGATTGAAATATTCATAGTTACCTAACTCCAATTCTGGATGTAATCGCAAAAGTAACAAGTAGAGAAAACGTTGGAAAAAATATGGTCGACGAGCAGACACGCGGGTGGACAGGATTTAGGATTTAAGAACGGCACAAAGGGACGAGATTTGGAAAATTTAGTGTTTCGTGCTAGATTGAAGACAGATTATAGGGTAGTGGTAAAATGTAATCTCGTCTGATAATCTTTTAAGAGTGTTAAATTGATGGTTTATGTATATAAAACAGGAAAATTCTAGATACTTTACGTAAGTGTGAAAATAAAACCAAAATGATTTGTATTGGAACAATCATCATTATTAGTTTAATTCTAATTTTGCAGAGTTATGATATTTTGATTTAATCTGATAAAGAAAATAACTTCATCTAATCTGCGTTAGTACTCAGTAGTATTTTGCATTTTTCGAAAATTTAGAAAACGAAAACAATATGAATATCTTTAATTTCTAATTTTTTAGTCCTTCTATATATGTTTAGATTTCTAAATCTTCTTAACTTTAGTTTTTTTCATAATTTTTGAAAGACACAAAAATTTGACGTTTCGAATACTTTCGGTGTTTGATGGCTTGATTGTTGCAGTAGGTCATACCCATTGTTGTGACAAGTTTTAAATTGTCAATAATTTTTTTAATCAGATAGATAATTTAAAAAAAAGTCAAAAATTAACAGTGGGCCGATTTCCATGCACGCAATTATGTTTTCTGCTATCGTTATAATGATATTTATAGTTCTTTATCTGTAATTGTGCTTTAATATTATATTTTCATCCATCAATCAACCTTTGGATCAACCAAAAATTATTACCTGTATTCATATTTTCTCATACCGCTAAAAAACCTGAAATATTTTCATGAATTTCACTTATTACTTTAACATGATAAACTCGTCCCTTTTTTTAATAAAAATAATTAATAACATACCTAAAGTTTAATCCGTCAAAGGTTCTCAGAAACCGCTTCTATTGAAATATTTTTAATAAATAACATACATTCCCGATTTTAATATATTAAAGTGTAATACCTCTGTACCGGCTCCCATTACCCGCTCAAACTTTTTCTGGAGTTGGTAAAAAAAAGAAACAGTAAGTTAGTAAGCCTGCATATCAGGGCGTGGAGGGAAGCATGTATATATATATATATATATATATATATATATATATATATATATATATATATGGAAGGGTTGGTAGCCTTGCGCCGTGCTCAGAAAATTCAGATTCTCTTTGGGCTCACAACTGGTCGGGACTTTGAATGAACAGCGTTGTTTTTCCGTATAAGCTCTGGCGAAAAGTTTTGACGATCGATGCGAGAGTTGAAAACTTTGTTTGTGAGTTTTCAGGGGAGTTTTCAGGGATTTTATTGATGTTTCGGATTGCGGCCTCATTTTTTTTCCAAGGAAAAATACAGAAAAGAGAAAGTAATCGAACAAAACAATCCACACATTATTTTAATTATTTTTTATCTTGCGCGCTAAAACAATATTTCTTCAATCGTATGAGTATTATTTTCAAAATATGATACAAGACTAAAAGAAACGGCAATTTTTATCTGTCTTTCAAAAATTATTGAAAAAACTAATTTTAAATCAGAAAAGACCTAAAATCAAGAACATATAGAAACATAAAAAAACAAATATCAAAGGCGGCGCATCCGCCGATTTTAGAAGTTCAGTAAATCCAGGCAGGGCCAGCTCCAGGGCGAAGACGAATTCGTAACAACATAAAGAAATATCATTGTAAATATTATGAAGAATACGTTATAAAGATTAAATTGAACGTTACTGCAGAGTTTCTTTAAGAAAAATACTACGACTACTCGAATGCATTTGAATTGAATGTACCAGTGGTGCAAACAATGAGCAACTATGGCAGCCTGTGTCTATTTGCAACAAAAGAAAGCTAAGTTCAACCAAAATGTATGAAATAATGAATTTTTCGGAAAAAGATACTGCAGAAGGACTACAAAACAACTTTATCTTAACTCAAACAAACCTATGTTTATATCTATTCCTATCATTTAGTTAAGAATATGTCTGTCACATTACATCTCCATCATTATCGTACAAATTAAAAAAATTGAAACACAATTGGAATGACAGTTGAACATGACAATATCTTCACAATTTATTTTATGCTCAACAGACAGTTATCATTTAGAATAATTGTATGGCCTTGACCTCATTCCATCACTAACCGCATCAAGATTAAATGGAAATGAAGAAAAGTTTTAGTTAATTGTGTCTGTGGTTCTCCAACAATCCTTTCACCACTGTTTCATAATAACAGGTATCCTTGTCGATAAATTTTTTGTGGAAAATCTAGTGACGTATGTATATTCTAACTTCCCTTAACTTTGGAAATACCTACTCTTTAAATATGAAAATTCGTCTTCTTCCTTATTTATAGCCACGACAAAACTTTCCATCATACCAAGCTTCATACGCAATTGTATAATGACATTTTCACATAAAAAAACTTGTCTCCTTTCGGTTCATACTTCTGTAGAATATATTTTTTCGTTGTCTCGTATACAAAAGAAACGAAAGTATTTAGTAAATCTTGTAGTTCTGCTATAGTAGCAATAACATTGAGATTAGCAGATATTTTCAAGCTGTATTTCATATTTCGACAAACGACAATGATAAATTATGAAATTATTGATGAAAAAATAAACTCTTATACATCTATCGCCGATGCCCTTTTTTTGGAATAAAGTACGATGCCGTAGAAATGACGCTAATCTACATAAGGTTACTAGAGGACAGGTCTCCCTCAGTGTAACCTCTACAGCACAACGTCGAAGAAACTTTCGGAAAATCGATACTCCAGAACAAACTTTGTTAGGGGTTATGACCATTTCAATAACCACATCTCCAACTATCAAGTTTTTTACAAATTAATCGTCATCAATTATTTAATAAAATTCAGTAATGATACATGATCATAAAGAAATATTCATATATAATTTCCGGTAGATGTTTTCCTTCAGCATACGTTAAATAAAAAATATGTGTGAGAAACAAACAATTTATTTCTATATAAAATCACTTGGTATTTCAGTTTTATATTTTGAATATTAATATAAAACTTATTATTTTCACTTTCTGGATTTTTTTCATCAATTGCTTGCGTAGAATTCGTCTCTATAGTTGTTTTTTAGAAGATGTTGGAGTATTTTTTATTTGTGCACTAACCATAGTAGCTGATGGATTCTACTGATACTGACAGTAACGGGCAGTTTCGAATTATATTTCTTTAACAAATTGTATTGCAATAACCTTAAGGTATATGTCAAGCCATTGGAGCAGAAGGGATGACTCCACCGAAGTTCGTCCGCGATTTTCTGATTCCTGCCTTTTACTGAAAGAAAAAATTGTGCCGTTTCATTCAGATTCCTGTCATGTTTATAGAACGATAGTTTATCGATTTCATTATAAAATTGTTTTTGCAATCGGAATAACTACTAAAATAGTTATAAACATTCGTGAAATTCATCTAGTTTTTAATATTCGTTTTTTCAAAAAAGAACTTTTCCAATAATATGTGGATTGATGTAAACTATCGTTCTATATACACGACAGGATCCATTTTTCGAAAAGAAAATCTCATTTCCTCACGTAAATGCCAGTAAAAACCTAAGAATTTTTTCAGAAATCGTAAGTACTTTTTAGTACCCCTAAAGGTAGGAATCAGAAAATCGTGTACAATCACTGGTTCAACCCCTCCCGGCCTAAGTTGTTCAATATGCTTTTGTATAAATACTGTGACCTAACTAGGCCCCGAATGACCAAAGAAAAACATTTTCACGCATTTCATTACAAAATATCGCTTGAAAATAGTCTTCTACCAAGCAAATCCAAGCATGCCAACGCTTAATCCAATTTTCCACACACGAATCACTTTTGATGGCTGCGATCGACTCAAGACGCGTTCTCTGAAGCGGATTTTTGAGTTTCAAAAAGAAAAAGTCACATATGATAACTGAGCGTTGATCCTCTTTTCCTGTTTGTCAATAAAATCAATATTATCATGGAAAATCCACAAATACGTTTATGACGAATTATTTCACGAAGATGCGTAAAACGTGCAAGTAATTCTTACTGATAATAAAACGATTATTTTCATCCAATTCTGACACAGTTTTCTCGTTAGATTGTTGGAAATATTCATAAACCGACGTCTTTAGGCTCTTTTGCGACGTTTACACGAGGTGCTTAAGCAAAAGATTCCTGAGGTACGAGTCTAGCATTGGCACGCTTAATACCCATAACAAATATATGTTGATTCGATTTATAAGAGGTGTCGAGGGTCTCTAATATCTCTCGGATGCCTCATCGACGATATTCGAGAACCATTTCCATAACTTTTTCGAGGTAATCTTCGTTAACAAAGATGGATGGACGTTTCGACGATTTCACGACCTTCAATGACGGCTATGTGCCATTTATTCTGTTCGCGATAAAGCAGGCTCCTCAAAACACTGCTGCAACATTTTCAATTATTACTTAACCGTAATTCAGTTGGAAACACAAAATTTCAACCAACTTCGGTGCTCCACTTTCTTTCCATAGTTTCCAGACAAACTTTTAGCATCGTAAACAAACTTCACACCATGTATACGTTCAAAATACTTTAGTTGGAATTAATCCAAATGATTTCTACTAAAGTAATTATCTTTTTTCTGACATCTACAATGTATTACTATTGATATAGAGCCTTTTTCTTAATAAAATAATATGAAACTAAGAAAAGGCATAGCTGCAGTTTGAAACTCATTTTCGAATAAAATATATAGAAATGTAGAACTACTTTTCAATAAGAAACAATTTGAAAATGTCAAAAATCTGTGGCAGCTTCATCTAGCTTTCTTAAAACAAAGGAACTGATTTCTTTGTCTTTACCGATTCTCAAATTAAACGTATATTTACACGGCCTCCCAGATACACACTCAAAAGCACAAACCATCAGATTTAAAATACGATTAGCGAACAGAGTAAAAGCTGTGAGACCGCAGATAATGAAGAAGAAACCCATCGAGTGGAGAGAGTATAGAGCGCCCTCTTTTAGCAGTCATCGTCGTCGACGGCTTCACTCGGACTAATCCTCTTAATAGATTCTGTCCAAGGCGAAGGACGAACCAAAAGCTCAGCACAGACAGAGGCAGCGTGGCTCTTAACCCTTTAGGATTTCAGCTTACGGTTGTTAACGTAAGATCCAATAAGTCACTTTTGCATACCGTATGATATTAAGCATAGGAGAGATGAAAGCAGATATTTCAGCAAAATGAAATGTTTTTTTTTATAAATGACCTGTCATGGAAATATAGAGTAAATATTTTTGGAGATATTGTATAATTTATGCTATTAATTTTCTTGACTATACATTAGTAGTTTGTTGAATAAGTGGAAAAACACTAATTTGTTCTCTATACTTTTTTTGCCATATAAATCTCTATTTACCTGTTATTGTACTACCAAATAATTTGTTTATTATTGTTTTATCTAAATGTCTAAATTCTTCAGTTTTAGCCCGTATTTTGTTTCTATTTCCGCATATTGTTCTTCTCAGATTATTCTTTGGACAAAAAATTTTCATTGTGACTTCTAGAAAGGCTATTTTCCACATTTTTTCTCATCCTTGTTCCCTCTAGAGTTTTCTAGAAAATATGTTTCTTTCTTGTATTTTCATCCCTACGACTAAGTTTCTATTCAAACAGTATATGAAGGAAATCAACGATGATGAAGTTTTGAGGGCTTTTTTTGTATGAATATGCAATTCCACATATCCCTTGTCATCAACCGAGTAGTACAAAACATCACGTATACAAAATGTGAGACAAAAAGACCTCACTGAAAACCTAAAAACAAAAATAAAAAAAAACAAAGTCCGGTCTGCCCCTTTCTCGCTTTTGCTAAATAACCACCCTGGTAAGGCCCATTAAAAGACGAAAAAAGAAGATAGAGCTGCAAGTGCAACCTCCTTTTCGCAACGAATCGATAGCCTAAGGCGGTGCTTGCCGACGTCCACCCCAAAACGATACTTCGACGGCGTCTCCAAAGCGCCCCGACGTCCTCCAAAGCTTCCCGAAAGCCGGTCGCGTTTAGACGTGCAGATACACCCCTCGGGTCGTTTCGGATAGAATCGGATGAATTCGCGACGTACACCGATCGGAATCCTCATAAGCACCAGGTCGTTGGAGATGGCTTCCGAATAGTACGGTGAGTTTTCCATTAACGAACAAAAAAAGTTTCATGAGAATGCACTGAAATATTTTTATTAAATGGAGTGTTATTAATTATATTTGAACCGATTTGAACTGAAAAAAGACGTTTTTGATTTTAATATATTGATTAAAAATTATTGAATATTTTTATCAACATATTCCAAGTCTTGTGATAAGAATGTGATAGATAAATTGAGGAAATTATAAATCTCTAGTAAAATCGCGAACTTTTGATTTAATTTTCCTTTTTTTTAGTTATTTGTGAAATTGTAAAATCAATGAATTTCTTTCTTCATTTTTCTGTCATTAGTTACTACTTTTATTAAGTTTATACAACCATTGGACTGACGAAAATCTTTTAGTCGAAATTCACCTGCTTTACTTCTCTATAGAGGACTAATATATTTTTAATTTTACTAAGAATTTTTCTCATTCAATCTAATAAAGATAAAAAACTACTTCACAGTAGTTGGAAGAATTTCAGCTAAACAATAAGCAATTAAAATGCTTCTTTATCCAAAGAGGATTAAAAATTATTGCCACATAGAAGATCAGTTTAGATTTCTTGGTATATTCATACAAGAGATAACTCACATTTAATGTTTTTAGATGAAGTTCTACGAATATTTAGTTCATTTTCATTGTTCTACAGATTTTAAAATATTTTTTCCATTGACAAGAAAGAAAATCATTTTTTTTGCTCTATATTCAAATCATATATAATTGTTCTTCAATATTTAGTGATTGATAATTATTCAAGTGGTACATTTAGCCTCCTCTGACTTTATTTCCTTAATTTCTTGTTCATTATTATTGGATTCTTATATTGATTAGCACATCATTAACCTCTGTACATTCAGTTACAGTACCTTATAAGGATGCAGAATCTACTTTAGTTATAAGCACCACTCAGTATACTGTCTGGTATCGTAATTAAAAAATTTGTAACAATGCGGGCATTTACTATCGAGCAGAACTTCCAGTTGTCGGGAAGTTGGAAATTGAAAGTTAACTTTGGGTATCTGTGAGTTTATGTCAGTTTGAGAAAGTTTTTTGCAAAGTTTGGCACCGCCTCTCTGGAAAGTTGGTTCTGGGAATTTGGGAGTACGTATAATCGTTCCTGCTGCTTGTTAGGAAGCTGAAATGGCGAAGTTGCAGTGTATTTTCATCCAGCAAACCGGTTGTTGTTGTACATCATTCAATGTTTAGTTTAAACTAACATATGCATAAACGGTGTGTTTGTGATAAACGATTACCATCGACGCGAGTTTGAAATTCTCAGATTCCACAAACGTTCCCTTGTTTTCAAAACCAATATGTTCTCTTACTTATTTTAAGGATTATTTCAAGTATAATCGACTCAACGTGATAGAATCATGCTCAGGTAAACCAATTTCTTCTTTTAAAAATCAATAGAAGTGAAATACGTACTTCATATTTAGTTTGCTGATAGCTAACGTAAATTTCTGTTTTTTTCTAATGAAATATGCAATATTGCCATATCTTTTTCTTTTCCTTATCTTCAAATATTATCTTGTTTTGAAATCATTTAGGGAAATGTCGAAATCGAAAGCAAAAGGTTTGATTTTCTTTTCTCAAAATCACACTGGCACTGAATTAGTCGATTTGCGACTTTATTATTTTTTTCTCAGAGCAAACACAACTTTATCTAATATATATTTCGAGCTTTCGATAACTTATAGGGCGTTGAAAATGTGGTTAAAGTAATATATGTAAATTGTATAAAAGTATAACAATATGGAAAATGACTCACGATAATTAGTCGTGAATTGTAGTTTCTTGAAACTTTTATTATGAATGACATTGAATTTCTATTGGTTACATTATGAATGACAATTTTTATAGGCTAGATTCTTTAGGTCATTATGAATAAAGTTTAATCTTTATAGGTTAGGATAGTTTGTTACAGATGAGATTGAATTGTTTGATTGATTGAATCATGAGATGAATTTTTTCAATAATACCGTGTGGCAAAATTATAATCCATAGAATAGCATAGAAAACGTGTTCGGTCTACGAGCATCTGTAGGTATAATTTGCTGTCACTTCTGTTAGAGGTTATTCAATTGATGAGTGAGTTAGTCAATATATTGATTGGTGTTCTATTTTTGATTTAAGTAAAAGCTGTCCGTCTGTAAGCTACCTGTATATTATGTTGATTAAAGATACCATAAGTTTGGTAGTAACTAATTTAATATATGGTGGAGGTGTATAAATATGTGAAATAATAGTCAACGGCAGATGTATTATATAGAATCGGTTTCAAATGATATGAGTTTTGCACAATTTGAGTTACTTACATTGAAAATAATACTTTTTTTTTCTTTTTCAAAATATGTTCATGTAAATTTAGTTTGAATCGTTATAGTTAATTATAAAACCAATTACATTTTTCATTAGAAATCAACGTAACGGCCGAACAAAGTAATTAATCTCACTCACATCAGTCACGCCACAAAAAGCGCCAGTAAGCAACTGAGGACAGAGTTCAGTGTCGTAAAATCAAATTAGGGCTGTTTTTACCTAACCCATTCGTCCAAAGTGCATTTAATTGTTGTTCGAATATCGAGTTATCTCTGAAACTTGGATCCACTTCGCCCCAACGTGAAAATGAATAGTCGAATAAGAGATATCTTGTTAGCTACATTATTTACACCAGATACAAGAAACTAATTTGTATCAATTACCTGAGAATAAGACGTTCAGGAGACGCCAAAATATACTGGTGATATTTAATTCTATGAAATCCATTGAAAGGAAGATAGCGTGTTCTCAATTCTTGAATTGAAATTGTTGAAATTTTAAAACGTTTGAGTACGAGTATTTTTTTTAATCCCGAAAAGATAAATATTAGACAAATATATGTAAAATTATTTACTAATTTTAACCAATTTTCTTCTTACAATTGTGTGTAAATGGCTCACTAGATATATAGATATATAGGGTGAATTGTTAATTCAAAACTAACTATCTACAAATTTTTCAAATAATACATCCTGTATACAACAGGGTATCCCATATTTGACAACTCTTGATGAACATATTTTCCTTACAAGAAAAATTTAGAGCATACTTTTAAACATATACATTTTCTCTTGTTTCTTCTTTCCTAGAACCCTTTATGCATTTTTGAGCATTTTCATTCTCGCTTCATTCATTTTTTCCACTTTTTCTGGTTCTTTGTTGCATTGTTTTCATGTTCGATCCTCCATTTTTTCCAGCTTAGTTTTCCTGCATCTTCCTACCTTCTTTCCTTATATCATTTTGCTTCAATCCATCCCTTTTCTAATTAGGCTTTATGGTGTTCTTTTCTCTATGTGCTCATACCAGTTTAAACATTTCCCAACTATTCTATTTCCTATTATTTCCTTTTTTATCATAAGGTCATAAGTCGTGAACCATTAAACGTCTAATCTCCAGCTTTTGCACACACCATTTTTCGATAGTTCAGAATATTTTGGCACAATTACAAGACTCAATGACAATAACTAAGCTCCTTTATAATTGTTTATCTAGAAACAACAATAGTCATTGTTATTTCCGTTTATCTCTTTTTTTATGTAAAGTCACCAGCAACGAAGCTCTAAGCAGCAAAAAATGAGAAATGACCTTAATATTCGACACATATACGTGTTTTTGACAATGATAAAAAATTATTTCAGACGACGGATAAAGATATGTATATATTGTACACACTTTCCACCACCGAAATACAAAGTTTCACACATATCGTGGAAAACTAGACGAGTTATTTGAAAAAATCTCTTATGCACAAACAGAAATAGAAATTTGAGCAAAATGTGATAATCATTAGTTGAGGGTTGGTTAATATATAAAGAATAACGCGGTACTTAGCTCTGTCTATTTCATTATTATTATCATCATCTGCTTCTGATTATATGGGCTCTAATTATTCAAACAGTTATCTTTAAAAATAAATTGATTAACAAATAATTTCGTTACTTCATTAGAAAGACATAGTTATTATAGATCTCCAGGAAAATTTCCCCAACAACCAACTTTTTCTCGAATTAATGTCAGGGTAGGGAGGACAGATGGTTTTAGCTCATTACGTGATTGTTTTCAAATTATAAGTTGATAATGGATAATTTATCAAGTTCATCAATTTAGAAAGTAATTTTACTACAGTGACATTATATATATTAGCATTGAAAGAATTAGAAATTTTATAAGATTCTCCTTTATATCGTGTTTCAGTATTATAATTAGTACGTGCGACTTCTTTTTATACTACTCAGTAACAGTTCTTAAGCATCTGTTCCGGTGGTTATCATAATTCTCTTGGAAGATCTCTTTTCAATATTTGCTAAACCACTTTTATCATTTTCTATTGTAGATTCTAATCATTTCGAGGTGAAATGCATCCAATTATTTTCTTCATTTTTCAAATTTATTCCAATTTGATGATGACTCAACAAATCTATTAACAGATTTCGAATTTACCAGAAACTTTTTCTCAAGTTGGAATTATTTTATACTTAATAATAACAAAACTTCAATAAGTTTGAGTACTAGCTAAGCTGGCGAGAGAAAGTTAATGAAAATAAAGTTGAAATAATTAAATATAATGTTAAGCTTTGACGGTCAAATTATGATTAGTTTTGACTTTATTTCCTACTTTCCGTAACATATTTTTTAGTTATTAATATTTCATTTCAAATATCTCTTATCGATATTCGGAGATTCTTCAATCTTCGGAGGTAGATGAAGTTGACGTTCAACAACAATTTGCATTGGAAATTTCTATACCTCAAAAAATATTTTGATAGATAACTCTGTTTATTGAATAATCGAACAAAAAGAACGCTCCTCTATTTAACGTGTAGCTTATCGTATTCTATGGTTTTGATGCAACGTTCACGAAGCTCTTTGAGACATTGGCAAAACTGTTAATTGGGCTTAGATGCACTGCATCTTCAACAACTATGGTTTCACATTTTTTCCACGCAAGAATTTCGCCATGGATATGAATAAATAGTAATCTGATCGTGCAAAGTCCGACAAAAATGCTGGATGTGGTAGGAGCTCAGTACTACCTAGTTCTTCGATCTTATTCCTCGTAACTTTCGCAGTGTGTGTATTGTTTTGTTGTTATAGAAACCGCTTTAGATTAACTAAATTTGCTACTCAACTTTTGACCCTTATTTACAACCCTGGCAATTGTTCTCTGTCTAACCACTGATTTCCCATGTTCCACTGCAAGTAACAATGCGTTTACTAAAATGTACATCTTTCGGCAGCATAAGGAGCTGTTCTTATACCTGTACTGGACGTTTCCCTTCTATCGGATTTTAAGTGACGATATATGGTACCTTCAGAAGGTTCAAGTTAGTCCGATAATCGGCGAGTACTGGTACTAGTTTGGTATTCTACTGCTTTCCTTGTAACCTAAATAGTCCACGCAGATGGACGAGACATGGACACGAACGAACCTCAAACGTCAAAAATGTCCCTTAATAAAACATTTAATCCATCGTTCTGTCGTTCGCTTACCAAGTGTCTATTTCTCTTGAATGTCACATATTTTCTTTACTGCCATAGTCGCCTCAAACTTTTGTTTCAAATAATGTCTTAACAATACAAGAATTTCAAATTTATCGCATAGTTGAATCAGAGGAACAACAAAACGGGTTGCGAATGAAGACATTGAATTTGAAGTGATGCTGTGATGCTTTCTGTCGTAGAAGACCCAAAAATGTCATTAAGAAAAAGTGTCTCTCCAATCCAAACTACTTCAGTAAGTACAGATACAGTGCTAAATATTTTAAAAGGTAATAAATATCATGCATTCAAACCGTAATTTGAACACACGTTACTACCAAGGGATTAATTTTGAATTCTGCCATGCTATGATCCATTTTCCGATGAGGCAACATTTTCTTTAAACGGATCCATCTCACAACAAAATTGTCGCTGGTAGTCTAACAGTAATAAAAACTCGGAACCAATATTCTTTTAAAATGAACGTATGGCGTGGTGTGCACAAAAATGAATTAGTTGGACCTTTTTTTTATATTCCTTTAATGCCGCACAATACTTACAATAATTTATTTAAACGTTTCAGAACTCCTTGAAAATATATTTAATGGGAAGGTGATTCACAGGTATTCAAATATATCTGCTCATTTGACTACCCGTGACTTTTTTATGGGGTTACTTAAAACAGCAGGTTTATATCGGAGAGGACCATTTGATGATGTAGATCATTTGGAGAGGATTATTTCTGAAGAATGCCAAAAAGTTACTACGAATATGATACGGAAAGAAATAAAAGAGTTTGACATAACAACAATCAAATGTTTACAAAGAGAAGGTGGATATGTCGAAGTTGTAGGGCATTGAATTCAAATTTAATTATGTTTGTTTCTGTTTAATAAATATTATTTTCCTAAAACTTTCAGTATTAGCGAGATTTATTTAGGATTGAAAGAGTGATGCTCCTAAATGTATGCAATTTCTTTGAAATTAGGACACGTTTTCTTAAGAAGCATGCTTCGAATGGGCGTAGAAAAAGTATAGTACAATTTTTCATTTTCTAAAATAAATAATTATCATGCATTCATTGCTAGGTTGTTCAAAAACAGTAATAAATAGAAAGTTTATCATATTTTTAACAGGTAAGAGAGATAAATTGTATACAGCCAGAATAATTAATACGGAAAGATTAGTAAATAATCACAAAACATGAATTTCAGAATTGTGGAAAATAAAGATACTTTACTCTTGCATAACATTCAAATTTTTTAACAAACCTCGTATACTGCTTAAAAAAAATTGATATCTGATTGTGACATATCAACTTTTGGACCATGCAGAACATTTTATCAAGAATAAATTTGAATAAGTTATTCAAATTTATAATCCGTGTTCAAAAACAGTGGGACGATTTGATTCTAATAATAAAGTAGAAACCTTGATCAATAAATATCTTCATGTCTATCATCAAATTAGATACATCGTCAAGGAAATAAAAGCTTGATGTAATTCTATCTGGGAATTATTTATTGCGGCCTTTATCCTGTTTCTAAATATACCGAAAATCATTGCTATATTTGAAGTAATATCACATTTCATAAAAACTTCCATTCTGTCAGTAGGAAATTAGTTTTAGTGAGAAATTAGGATTACATCCGTAATAAAAGTTCGTCTCATTTATCTTGTATATATACCTCGTCCATACAAACATTACTCAATTGATTAACAAAGTTATATAAGAAATAACCTAATGACACAGAAAGTGAAATAAATGAAAAATTGGCGCATCCAATCTAGGAAGTCTTGATAAACAATCGCATGTCATATTAAGGGCGCCTTCTATCGGGATTTTTATTTTATCGTGCGTGAATCTTGTTGGATTCCTGCAACAACATGCGAGAATTTCCTGCTGTGCGAGTATATGATTCGGAAAAATATATCTCTTCCGAAAAATCGTGTACAAATGATATTAAGCATGTTGGACAGTCGTAGAAAATTTATTGTTAACTATAATCGTCGATATCCCACTATCAAAAATGTGTAACGGCTTTGCTAGGAGCACGAACGTCTCGATGTAGCAAATAATAACATTTCTGGATGTAATTTATTGGAATATTATAAATATTACATAAAAAACTTACTAGAGGTAATTATTTCGATATTAAAAGAGTCGTATGCAGATATATACGACATGTGAATTAATATTCTTCAACGGACTGCACTTATTCCAACGTTAAATTCATGGCTGGAAGGCTTTTTTCGGAATTGCTTGCATCTACTGTGTCGTTGCCTTTTGACTGCTAATAACGGTGTCAAAACGATCTCCTTTTAACACTTTTTTTGTAGTCTGAAATCGCCGGTTTGAACTGAAAACCTCAACTGGATCATTTTCACTTTTAAATTGTTCATAACACTTGTAAATAGTCTTCAAGGATCCCGTTTTATCGCCATAGGTAAATTCACTAATTCTGTGAACATTTTTCAATAAAATTTTTGACTTGTTAAGTCAGTGAAAAGCAACAAAAAATTATCAAAAACTCCTCATTAACTTTTTGATTTGGAGTCATTAGGACATTACAAAGATTTTGGACTTGTTTGAGATTCTTCTCTATATCTTCCAATACAAATATTCTTCTTCAAAAGTTGTATTAGAGCATCAAATTTGTCAAAAATTGAACCAATTGTTTATCGAATTATTGTAACTTGGAAGTAGGCTAATTTCCCAAAACCGATTATTATATTTTTTAACGTTTTTCAGGTCTCAAGACATCGTTATCGTCATCTAACTCATTTCCACTTTTAAATCGCTCATACCCCTTTCATTCTTTGAAATTTTTCAATAAATTTTTTGAAGTGTTAAATCAGAGAAAAGCAACAAAAAATTATCAAAAACTTATCATCAACTTTTTGGTTTGGACTCATTAGGACATCACAAAGGTTTTGGACTTGTTTGAGATTCTTCTCTATACTTTTCAATACAAATATTCTTCTTCAAAAGATGTATCAGAGTATCAAATTTGTCACCGATTGAACCAATTGGTTATCGGATTACTGTAACTTGGAAGTAGACTAATTTCCCAAAACTGATCAGTTAAATCAGACAAATGAACAAAAAATTATCAAAACATGATGTATCTTTGTCTTTCTAGTAATATATTTGGACTTATCAGGTTTATGTATGCCTCAAGTCCCTACAAACGTGGACAAATTTTTCCATTTAAACATTACAAAAATTCTCTCTGAAAATTGTATGAGAGCATCAAATTTGTCACAAATTAAATCAATTGTTGACCGAATTCTTCTGTAGGTCGAAATTAAGTCTTAGCCATAGATCCTACGGGTACAACTCTTAGAAAACAACGAAATACGAAGTACATATTTCTTCTTTCAGAATTATTACATTTCCAATCTATTATTTCTATTGCTTTGTTTTTTATAACCGTAACTTCATTTCTCTCTTCGATTAGTAGCTTTCCACTATCATTAAATAGTCTTCTTAGTCCCTCATAGGTAAATATTCACGTATTGTTGATTTCAAAATTGCTTTGACGAATGTTGTCTCCAATGACGATGACAGCGTTCTGGCACGTTTGCTTTGAACCTGGTGTATTGGAAACTTGTTGTGTCCAATAGATTAGTTAACACTTTAATGCGATATTTGTTTTTGAGAAAGGCATTTCAAAAGTAAAATTTGTGTATGGTTATAGTACCCTTGTCTGAAGTTGTTTAGGGTTTTTATCAAACTGAGATCCAAATCTGCTGACTCGTAAATGAACAAAAGCTGTGTGATCATAGCTCAGAAAAAGTCTAGAGCTCGCATTTTTAAAAACACACTGTGCTTTGTTTATGGACTAGCAACGGTTTCAAAAAACAACAAAGACTTCTGGGAATATAAGATGGATATTCAGGTACATACATATTTGTATGTTTGTTAGAATTCAACTATCACCTAACGTATATCGTCAAATAGAAGGGCACAAATGGTCAAAAATGAACAAAGTATCTAATTCCATAATACAAGTTCATTCTACGCTCATTACTATAATTATTTACCTCTAGAAGGAACGAATTTCTAATGTAAGTGTGATTCCCGCTATGGATAATTTCTCCTTAGAATTTAAGTTAACAAAGATGAACGGTATGGGAGTCGTTGGCGTTGCTTTAACACAAGTTGCCGGTGAAGTGTGTAATTAATCCTAAAATGCAGGTAATTTATGCCGGGAATGTTTCTCGCACCCGTCGTCGAACTAATTTACGGCACGTCAACACACCTAGAGACCGACGGACATACAACTAAACAAGGAAAATGGCGAAAGTACTGGGTTAAAGTCACGTGTCGACTGTTTATGACAGTTTACGATGACACCTGTAGGGAAAACTTGATTGAATATGGTCTTATCAGTGCGATCTTGAGGATGTGAAAATTAAAAGTGTTCCAGCATAACGCTCTGTTAATTGAAAGTGTTTTATCTATTCTTTATCATTAATCAATCACTCCGTATAGTAGTAAGTTTCGTTATAAGAATTATGATCTATACATACTTCTGTTAAGCAAAGAATTTTTCTATTAGTTCCCATTCTACATTCTTATAAATCAAGAAAATTCTGATTATTAGATGGATAGTTCTTGACATGTTTACTTCATATTAAGAGAGAGAGAGTATTGATCATTATTATTCATGGGAATGAATCGAATGAGTAATAATCAATATCTATATACTATCAGCGAGGAAAACAATATTTTACCACTACTATTACTAGGAGTTAAAATTGGATTTCCTCATAATGTAACTGGTACAATTTTTCTTCCTCGCTGTCATTTGTTATTTACGTTGTCGATGATGTAACCGTAGTTTGTTTCCACAGGCCCTCTCACACGAATCGCCGATGATCAATGGAATGAATGACCCGTTCAGGATCTTTCAGGTTTAGGAACATACTTAGCTTCCGATAGCAACCAACAGTTTATGCCATTTTGTGTTATTTAAAAAATAGAGAGTTTGATGTATCATCGTTGAAAAGTTAACACTGAAGGCTATTTATCAACATAATTTGCTCTGCTTCAACTTTTATATTTCTACTTTGAAGAAATCTAACGCTAATCCATTTAAGATTAATTGTTGCTTTTTGTTTGCAACCTAAATGTACGTTCAACCTAAAGAAGAGTTAATAATCGCTGACGGCAAAGCGCGGGTTATCCATGGGTGGGGCATAACTGTCCAGATTTTCTCAAAATCTCCTGTATTCGACAAGCGACATGGAGTTGAGCGTTGTCGTGAAAAATCACTACTATATTCGTCAGTCATCTTTTCTGGCTAGTCTGGATTGTTCAACGGAATTTGGTCAAAATTTTACAATATCTGTCGAACCAGATGGCATGATATCGATGAGGAGTATTCCCTTCGATCTCAAAAACATTCGACTTTCTTGTTGACTGAGTTTATTTCATTGTTTTTGATGGCGGTAAAACGAAGTGACACCACTAGCAAGATTGTTATTTTGTCTTGGAAGTGAAATGAAACTCCCACGTTCCATATCTTGTGGCGATCAACTTCTCCTTTTTGCCTATCTACTCACACTGTCGAAGAAAGTTGGGAGTACAATCAAGTCGTTTTGTCCGTCAATCAGCGTCCGGGGACACAACGAGCACACGTCTTTGTTGAATTTCTCTCGATTGTACCATGTGAAACTCCAATCATGTGTTCAACAAGTTCGTAGACATTGATCCCAGCGGCCCTTTGATTTTTGAGTAGTTCACTGTTGATATTCTGGAAATCCTCCACTCCGTTCTCTATCGTGATATTCCATGTGACCCTCATCAAATTCCTACATCATTTGCGGACGTGCTTAACGGGCATACACTCTTTCCCATTAACCTCAGTGAGCTGTCGATGAATCTCCTCTTGCGTGGAGAAACAGAATCAGTGCTTAAAACTTGAAATCGGCGGGAACAACGATCAACACTTCCACTTCTATTGGCTGCTAAGCGAACATGAAGCAACGTAGCAAATCCCAACAGTACTATCGTTAGATTTAGCCCAGCACTTTTCCTCGTGGTTATGGGAACCCTCGTATTTCCTTTTTGATTTTGTAGGTAGTAGATTTTTTATTGGACTTGCGGACAATTCTAACATAATGAGAGGAATACAGTTAAGCATTTCTACTCCATCAAAAGCACTCGTTCTTGTCCTACTACTCATCATGTATGCAAAATAAACAAAACTAAATTAAAAAAATGCATACATTTTACTATTTTAAGTACAAATGTTATCACTAAAGCAGCCTTTCATCACCGTCCTGCTCTAAAATAATGCATTATGATTCAATTTTGACGTGTCTTCTAACATGTCGATTGAATAATATTATATCATGAAATGGTTAATATTATTCAATTTACAAGAAGTAAAAAATGTCATTAATTGTCAATTTTCTTTTCGTAATCTCTAGATTATATATTATTCAATTTCTTCAGTTTATAAAATACTAGCTGTCACCCGGGGCTTCGCTCGTATCGAACCCATTAAATAAGTATCAGAAATCATTATAATAGAAATATATCAATATGATAACTTTATTCTATTGCTTGAGTAGTATTATCGATTTTTAAAAATTACTACATGCAATGAAGTATCAAAACATGCTTTTTCGAAATACAATAACAAATGTTAAAATATATTTTCCTGTAACAAAAATAAATAGTTTTGAATTGTAACAATTAAAAAGATAAAATGCTGAGTATTAATCTAGGATATTTTTGTAGTTTAATTTAGTTTAGTAAGTTTCTTCTTTGGGTGCAAATATGTGTAAATTCCGGGCATTAGATACACGTGAACACGCTACATATAGTTGGCCTTGAAAGAAGAATGGTATTTCTAAATGCACTTCCGCTACCTGTAATGTCTGCCCTTGTGTTTTGTTCATAGTAACAGCAAAGCTAAGCTTGACCGGAAACTGAACTCTTTTAAATTGAAAAGGAATAATTGGAATCACTCTCCCATGCAAACACCTTAAAATAATAGCACCAAGTATATTCTGCCCCAATTTTGTTATATGAAGCCTTGTTCCATTACATAGCCGAGGAGCATCTAGATTGTGCATCAGCATTACTGGTACATTTAGTTTTAATTGAAGTTTATATGACGGTACACCTGACAGTTCAAGGGAATTTAAAAACCCGACAGGATATAAAGTACTTAGCTCCGTATCCATAATTGTATCCATCGACAAATATTCCTTCATTTCTCCTTGCACATCTTTAAAATGTCGGTGTTTTATCAACATTTTGCTACTTCAGTGCCATCTAACATACAATAAGTTCATACTTAAGGTCAAGTTAATATATGGCGCCGAAGTAGCAAAATGTTGACAAACTTTTTTTTATTTTTGTAAAAAATATTTTTTTTATAAAAAGTATACAATGCTATTTCTAGTACCTTCCAGAATATGTGTACAAAGTTTCATAATGATTCGTTAAGTAGTTTGTGTGAAAGCGTAACAAACATTCACGCTTTCACATTTATAATATTAGTAATGATTCTTTTCATATTCGACAAATAATTTCCCAAGTATTAAAATAAATATCGAAATAATGCGATTTTCATACACCCTCGTTAATTTTGTGATTTTACTTTAATTTGGTTACTCAAGATGCACTTTGTATTTCGTCAATTTGCTTACATGAAAGAGTTGCTATAGTTTGTAGGAGGAAAAGCCATAGAAACGTCGTCTTATATAATTTTCCAAATATTCGGACTTTTCATCTCCCATTATCACCACGCATTAGCATACCTTTTATTAAACAGATTGAACTTCATAACGTCCAAATATACTGTCCTCTTCCATACGATTTTATTACCATATTTCTATCTTAATCTTGTAGTTTTTGAATACTGCGGTTGATAATCGTGTTATGATATTACCTATTGACTCATTTTTAAAATTCGATATTTGTTATCCACTACCCACGTCTAAAAGTCTGAGAAATTAAGTGAGAGTAGATTGTTCCAGAAACTAAGACGAAAGTTAGTAATTGCAAAGGGCAGGCAACTAGATTTCAACTAGCTGTGAAGTTTTCAGAGTGAAACGACCGATCCAAACTATATACCGACGCGGCAACGTATCTCGTGGTTTCCCGTGTCCGTTGCAGTCTGGAAAGTTTGTCATAATCCATAATATTTCGTGCGTGCTGTGTGCTCGTTGCTAGGTGATATTCTGTATCGAGGTATTTTTCTAAATATCATTCGAAATATATTGTTTCTTACTTTAAACTCCTATTTTCAATATTCCTTATGTGGTTCTATTTTTCGAAACTTAACTAATCATTTATATATATATATATATATATATATATAACACAATAAACTTTTTTTCGCCTCGTAATTATTCATTATCTTCATTTTTAGACTAACGGTAATTCTTTACAGACCCAAATATCTGAAATTTTCGCAAAGGAAACCAAGAAGAACCCGTCAGAAAACAGATTAATTACAAACGTAATAAAAAATGTTAGCTTCCGATTTTGATAAAGTAAAAAATAAAAAAATAAATAGTTATTTGTATGCTAAGGACTGAAAGTGTTACTTAGTTGGACGAGTTTGAAATTTGCGAGACGAGCGAATCGAGGCGAGCAACAGACGAGTCCAACAAAGTAGTATTTCAGCCGCGGCGTACACAACATTTTTTAGACGACGCATAAGATCCAAAACTTTTTCAACTACACTGAGGAAAGAAATTAAACAATAGAGAATTATATAATAACATTGTATTTATTGAATAAGATGATGTACTTAATGATATTTGCAATGTCAATATTAATTTATTAATTATTTGCAAAAAGTTGATTGTACCTCCAGGACAAATATTAATATTTATTGGATTGGATGCAGATGGAATATGTATATGTCTAATAGATGTTAATGGAATCTCTGTAGATGATTTTGTGTTTGGGTCTTCGACAGAATTTGTTGATTGATTCGTATTTGTGGTGGAAGACAGTTATACAAAATCATCGAAGTGAAACTGTCAACTGACAACATTGAAGTGGCTAGAGTTACATTTAAGGAAGTTGAAGCTGTCTACTCCAGAGCGTCCCGAAAGCGTTTTGCAGTACGGAACTGTAGCTTTCACTACATGGAACACTCAAAACGCGGTATGTAAATGAATACAGAACGAACAACTTACAGATGGCGTCGTCAAAAACAATATTTAGGCACATATAGTCGATCTTTTGGAGCACACTATAAATAATTGATTAAAAGTAGGTGTTCTCCATAAAAAAATCAATTTTTCACAATATCTATCTATCTATAAGACAGGAAACAAAACTCTACAGGCATATTTCCTTACTTCTTCATTTTTCAAACATTTCAGAGAAGGTACTTAAAGAAAGAATTCTGAAATACTCAATCATCTTCAAATACCATTTTGGTTGAAAAAATAAGTACTCAGGATACTATTACAAAATTAACTCAGAAAATTTAAGACTCGTTTGAATTGAGCAAAACCTTACTCTGTATCTTCCTTGATCTCGCGAAAGACTATACTGAGAGTAACTCGCCTTGCAATTGCAGAACAGCCAAATGACAACAAAATCATATTTATAATTGTTTCCAGTAGGAGTTTGCTAACGAGAAATTTGAGGATTCCAAAACTAGACCTACAAATTAAGAAGAATCGAATAATTGATTGACAGAATAGGAAAATAATATGAAGACAAATGTTACAAATCGATTGAATATGTTTTCCAATTGCACTAAACTACAAAAAATCAAAAGTGAACATGATTTAAATGTGGAAAAGTCTGAGAAACTGGACAAAGACGTAGAAATCCACTTTCGTTAAAAATTGATATTAATCATCACCCCAGTTG
Source organism: Diorhabda carinulata (assembly GCF_026250575.1). Lineage (NCBI taxonomy): Eukaryota > Metazoa > Arthropoda > Insecta > Coleoptera > Chrysomelidae > Diorhabda > Diorhabda carinulata. Next base: position 30,597,220 of record NC_079462.1, on the reverse strand, counting down.
TTGAAATTTAACGAGTCGTTCTTGGTGTTAAGGTTCCGAGACGCAATATTCACTGTTCGTTGGTTAATTAGACAGGGGGTGAAGGCGAAAAGGGGTTCATTCAGCCACCTACGACTGGCACTGGGTATCACCAATCTAATGTGAGGGCTATGCACCAAACGTTAACATCGTGTTGCTTTGCTAACTAAACACTTCCAGACGAATAATTCTTTCAGGATTCTTAATGTTCGTGCGAGAATTCAATATTTATATTCATTTATTTTGTTTTTTAATATAAATAATTGGATTATATTGTAACTATCTATACTTTCAGTTATTATATATAAGAAGAAGTTGTAATTATTGATTGAAAAATGAAATATTATTCTTCTAGCTTATTCTAGCGCATAACCAGTAGATCTGGGTTTGAATCTTATTTCGGGTGGTCCGAATTATTATTCATTACCGAACATTACTCACTGAGGACGTCTTCGAAATATCGGACTCGCGTCTAGCTTCGGACTAGTTTCATTGAAAAACACAAAGTTTAAAAATGTTATAGAAAACACATAACTTACTATAAAAGCACGTTTAGAGTTCTTAAACTGTATTTTATTTTTTGCTTTGTTTAATTTGCTACTTTGAAACCGTCTTTAATATGACGTAGAGATGTGTTGATAGTAGCATCTTGATTGAGCCTGGGACTGCGCGCTAACGTAGGCGGTTCACTAGCTCTATCTTTATTACTCTCACGCAAAATATTCAAAAATGAATCTATGAATTCTGGCTAATCTAATCGAAATAATCAGTTAGAAACATAGGTGAATCTAATAAAATCCTTATAAAATATAATACAGTGAATACCAAGCAAGATTCCTCAAACTCTATCTGTTGTATTGATCCCATTATAGTATTAAAAACTTTTGCATGATTATCAAGTTTCTATTATACACATTAGTTCTTACGAGGACCATATATTATTGATATTCATAACCTCTTTAACTATAAATTATAAATGAGGTAAGAAAGTTAATATGTCAATAGTGGCGGCTGCGAATAAATGATTTATTACCATCTAACGACTATTACCTGAAATTATTGGAATAGAATTGTTGTAATCAATCATGAAATTATTTTTATGTTAGTTTATTGTCTATTGCCACAGATTGTAGTATAGTTCATTTCATATTATGTAATTTACCAAATGTACTAATTTCGACAGAGTTCTTTAAGGTGAATTATTTGAATGTTTTTGCATTCTTTAAATGAGACAAATCATTGATCTACAAGCAATCTTCGACCAATTATTATTGTTGTCAACCACAGAAAAAACTTCTCTCTATATTGTAAACCACACATTTTGACACGGTTTTGAAAGACATAAGGGTGATTCCGTTCTAACTGTGATATTCAATGTCCTGTATTGTTTTTTTGTACTAGTCATTAATTAATAATCAATTAATAAAAATTTTGTGTTAATTGAATAATTCTTAAGATATTTAAATATTATTTTTATACAATATAACTTGCCACTTAAAGAAAACTTATACTACATCACTTGAATGTCAGTACCGTGTCATGTCCATTCCTAGAATTTACCGATAAATTATTAATTTTTTTTGTCGTAACAAATGATTTAAACTAATTACCTTATAAATTCTAATGTTTATGATCAAACTGAGGAAAATTGATGCACTTGTTGTTTAATATCTTAAGTTACTATGTCAGTACCGTGTCATGTCCATTCCTAGAATTTACCGATAAATTATTAATTTTTTTTGTCGTAACAAATGATTTAAACTAATTACCTTATAAATTCTAATGTTTATGATCAAACTGAGGAAAATTGATGCACTTGTTGTTTAATATCTTAAGTTACCATGTCAGTACCATGGATAAATGAGTCAGTACCGTGGAACTCAAAATCCGACATTTGTGTCTTGCTCGTGATACTTTGAAGTTGTAGTAAATTCCTCTTAGAGTTTTATTTTTACAGTAAAATAGATGAATAATATGCATAAAAAAGTTAGAGAAGTTAAATTTTAAAATCTTGAAATTTTGAATACAAAAAATCACAGTTAGAACGGAATCACCCATAACTAATAAATGAACAAAGAGGTGTCGATTAATCTGAAAGGACGGGATACAAGTCAATTTGACAATGGGTTCTTAGTCAACTTACCTCTCAAAATAACAATAATTTGAAAATCTTTTTGAAAATTCTTGAAGCTAAGAGGATACTGGGAAATATCTATGTTTTCCTTTTTGAAAACGGTGGAATTCGGCTAGGAATTCTGCTATTCAATATTTCCTAGTTCACATCTATTTTCCATGATCAAAACAAACTTTTTATTTTTCCAAAACAACATGAAGACATTTTTATTCCTCCAATTTGAAAAAATTTATTTTATATTTTCTTTTATGCAACAATTTAAAAGTTTGCTATTATAAAAGCTAGACTATTGGAATTCCATACTGAATCGTGGTTTTTCTTTTTAACAACGTGCTACTACTCATAGATTATAGAGCTCTATAATGTGTCAAAATTATCATCGACATATTTTCTACTTCCAGGGACTCAATTAACACGGAAAATCAACCTAAGATTAACTGAGTTACTTTCAAAATTTCTCTATACCCTATGTCGCAGTATTAACAAAACATTTTTTTCATTTTATTTCCGACTGCACATTAACCTACCAGAGAAATCTCAGTTTTCTGTTTAAGAACTAGAAAACAAAAAACAGGAATGAGAGAAATGCTTTATTGTGAAAAAATTGTTACAATTCGTAGACAAAAGCTTGTAAAAACTAAAAACCAAACATAAAAATAATTAAATCAACATACAAATCCAATGAAATATTTTAATATGCAGAAGGAAACAACAATAAGTAACAAATTTATAGGTAAGTCCATAGAAAAATTAAACCAGTATGCACGGAATCAGAAATTATTATTAGAATAAGTTGTTTACAGAGTAGAAGGCAGTTTCAAGTAAATCTAAGATGATATAGATTCGATTTCAATTGACAAGTGATTGTGCATTTTTTTGCATTGTAAAATATTGAGCCGTTAACTAATTCTGAACGTGGAGTAGGTAGGTATAGGTAGTGCTCCCCGTTCCTCAGTGGAGTACGACTGAAATTGAAGAAGCGTGCTTACGAATTATGCAAACGGATTCAAAGATTAATAAGCAAGGAAGAGTTTCAAGAACTCCCATCAGTGAGCCCTGATGTTTGGTGCGAGTAAATATCTAACAGCTCTCTTTTGTAGTTTGAAGATTCACTCAAATTTAGTCGCACCACAAATACCTCAAAAGGGAAGGGCATATCGGATATGCGGCTCTATAAAAGCATAAACTATTAAGGAGGTGGATAAGTTCAGATCTTTGGAAACTGATCTCAGCGCAAAACAGGAAAAATAAAAAAGGCAACAATGTGTTTTTATATGATAAAGCACAGGGCACAAAGTTTTAAAAATTTGACATTTGATTTAAAAATAAAATAATTTAATGGAATAGATTAAAGCATCTAATCTGTATTTTATGGAAAAGGATGTTTGTTTTATGATGTGTGAATATCACTATCTGAAACGTGACATAAAATCGATTCTAAGGCATCTGTTCATTTTCAAATAGTGTGATTACGAGGAAATCCTGCTATTAAAAATGCACCCTTATATATTCGTAACATTCCCGCGAATTCATTGATTTTCTTTTGACAATATAGTCAAAGATAGCTGCTTGAATTTAAGTTACTGGGTCAAGTCGATATAGGAATAGGTAAGATTAGTATTAGTCTGTCATTTTTTTTTACTTGTTGTTTGTGTTTCTATGTCATCGAGTATATTAGAAACACAGTCATTTTCTTAACAGTTAAAAAGTTCGGAATTCACGTTAGAATAGAAAAGCTTACTTACAACCACTACTAAGAATGTCTATTACTCGCGATCTGTTGTTTGTTTGTGATTTAGTATTAACAGTATTTATCACAATCAATAGATTTTTTGATAACAAAAGAGGGTATTTGAGAAATCTTATTCGTCCAATGCCGTGCAGTATATTTATTCTGTAACAGAAAGACAGCTGCTTATTCACAGAATTGATTTTCAATAACTCATTATCTAAATCTTTAATTCATCATAAAAATGCAAAATTATCGTACTGTGTTCGGTAACTACCGAATTTTATCCAATATCAGATGGATTAAGCACATATTTCGTTAGCTAAATGAGAAATCCATATGTAGATTATAAGCGGGTGGTACGACCACGGCTCCGATTCAACCGGCAAATCCTGTTATTATACCAGATAGAATGTGAGATAATTATATGATGATAGAGAGCAATTATGTCACCGCGTCTCCAGAATATTCAACGAACATTACTCTAAAAGAGGGGTCTGTCTTGTCTCTAGAGAGAACATGAGAAACGATGATGGATCTGTTATCTCTAGGGTTAATTTGTGCTTCGTATCTAATCTTCACTAAAAAAAATGTTAAAAATAATATTTTATATTGATTTTCACGTCAACATTGAATGAGAAAGGTGAATCGATCATCATCAGGTTCTTCATATGTAATTCAATACTCATCGAGGCATGTAGCCAGCATAGCAGTTGTACGAGGGTTGCTACTTAGATTTTTAGATATGGCAACGCTGATGTGAGAGAGAAATGGTTTATTGTCAACAAATTGTTTACAATTTGTGTTAAATACACAAATTATTAAATAAAAACAAATGAATACAATCTAAATTTCTAGTTTAATCTAAATCTGACTTTGCAATCATAAAGTTCGACATTTTTAATGGTGAACGTACTCAGAACGTGTTACTATACAAATACTATTTGAGTTGTTAACAGATAGATAACTTGGCCAAAAAATAGAATTAAATCGTAAACATTTCCATGCGATGATTTTCTATGACATTCGACGTGGATCAAACAAACAGCATTGCGCCGATTAACTCGCTTCAATTTTTGTTGACGAAGCACCCTCTAGAACCACCGTGTTTCGCTGATTTTTCAAATTAAAATGTGATCGCACTTCATTACAGAATTTTGTGAAGGTCTTCCAAAATAGAATGTTGTGCCAGTAAACATAGACGACATCCGTGAAGCTGAGGCATTCGTATACATTCAGTATTGCATGAATATTTAAGTGTCAAAAAAATTTGGTCGCGTTGGATATTGCATAATTTGACAATCGCTCAAAAAAATATCGTATCGATTGGTGCAAAAAATGCTGAAAAAATTCAATAGTGGTACTTTAAAAGATTGTGATAGACAGAAAATTTTTTATTGAACCCGAAACTGAACAACTATAAAATCTAACAAAAATTGTTCGCGCACAAAGCATTTCGAAGCAAATGATTGTGTGTTTATTGGGAATAAATGGATATGATACACCAGCATTTGCTTGCCAGAAGTGTTCGAAAAAACCATTCGCCGAAGACGAATCAAAAACGTTTTTGAACAGTCAAAATATCGAATCGATGAATCCGCCATACAACCCTTGTCTGCAACCCAATGATTTCTTCTAATTCTCGCAGATCAAAAATAAATCGCGAGGTCAACGTTTTTCTACACCCGAAGAAACAGTTGATGCCTTCAAATCAGATATTTTTGAGGTACCTCAATCGGAATGGAAAAAAGTTAAGTAACAACCCTCGTACTTGTATTGTATACCATCCAAATTTGCTTTTTGTAATAAGTTTAATAGAGAATTGAAAAACTATAGATATACAACGTATTTTATTAAATCTATTCGACTCTAGAGTTTTCAATGAAGATATAACGAAAGAGTATACATTGGAACTCAATGTCTTCCTTCAAAAACAACTGTGCTATTCGTTAATTTGAGAGAGGACGAATATCGTTTGCTGATGACGTACAGCTCTTGAGTTAATTTTGAGAACAAGGAGAGGGTGTCATGTTTGGTCAAAGAAGATACAAGACACACATATCAAGCGATTAAGGCAACACTTGGTGTTGGTAAATTTAATATTACATGATCAATTTATAATATAAAACACCGCGAGAGCGCAGCTTGTGAATAAGAGTAATTTAAATCACACACAGCTAAAAATTGTCATCTTTTTTTGTAAATATAATACTGCAATAATTATCCACAGAGTTCTGTATATAACAGTGGTTTATTCTATTTCTCTATAATATTGGTTCATTCGTAATCAAGTGCTCGCCATTTGAAGGTGAAGATTTTAGTAGTTTGGTTCTAGAAATTGGTAAATACGAAGAATTGTGAGTCGCAGAAAGAGGAATATGAATTTTTAAGTATGTATGATTATATTTTCTCATTACTATTGAATATCTACTAAAATTTCAACTCCAGCAGATAACTCAGGACAACATTATCAAAAAAGAAGCCGTATGTAGCAAATAGATCTTGAAAACTAGCACTGATTTTACCACGGTTACAATTTTTTTGTGATTCTTCTGAAACAAATCATTTCTACGTTATTCGTAATTTGGCCGTAATTTGTTGTTGTTTTCTTTGTCTCAGTTATCTATGATTTAGGTATTGTTATTGTCTATACCCAATGAAAAGTTAATATTCAATTTACTAATTTTTCATTCCTATCATTTTCGAATTCAAAAACACTGACATATCATTTCTAAACTAATAAAATTCGTAAATGAAACGACTGATTGTGAGAGGTAGATATTAAATTCAACATTAAATGAGCCTCGGGCGCAGGTAGAGGTTGGTTTTCGGGTTTTGAAGTACAAGGGGAAATTGTGGCAGTGACTCATATGACGAGCTGACTGAAAGGAAGGTTATGAAGCTTACCGCAGACCACATCATAGCTCCTTATTGTTTGTCTGGTCTGGGCACGATCGTGTGTGCTCGTTGCCGATGCTGTTTCTACTACTTGCCGAAAGCGAGGTAAGATTAAACATTTCTCACGAGGAAAGATTTGAATTTAGCTTAAAACACAAATATTTTTATGATATGGAATATCGTAAAGTACATAATAATATTATACATTGAATTTTAACAAATAAAAGACAGTAAGACTGAAATTGTTAGTTTTAGTTCTTGTTATTACTGAGGAAAAGAAAAGCCATAAAAAATTTAAACTGTAAGAAAGTTTTACAAAGGTTGTTAACTAAATTAACTCAAAATTTATGTCATGAAAGAATTCTGTCAATTCTGAATGATACGCCAGCATTTGCTTGCCAGAAGTCAGAGAAACCAATCGCCAAAGGCGAATCATTCTCCACCACGACAATGCAAACAAACATCATTTCAAACAAAAAAGTTGTTGAATAGTCAAAACATTGAATTGATGGATGTGTTGGAAATGTGTTTCCCGTACAAATACTCGTAAAATCTGCCAACCCGATCTACAGATTCGTCGACGGTAGTCGGCGTTTAAATCATCTCCTACAATTAATTTTGCCAGTACCTGATTCCATAGGTCACAATCTTTAGAACATTCTGGAATTGTGTAGAAACAATTTGATTGAGCAAAGACCCAGGCTGCTGTTTTACAAAGAAGGCTGGTGCTCAGGCTCCGAATTTCGTTTTGTCTTTGCATAAATTATCACCATCGCCGCAAATTTTCCTGTTGAGGCTTGAGATTGAGGCCAATAAGTCCTGGCTTAATCATGTGACCGAAATAGTAAAAACCGCTTCACAAAAACTTTGAGGCTTATTCAAGACCGAAAAGCTATATATCTCGCAACCGCTACAAGGCACAAATTTGTTTTTCCTTACAGTATTGTCCTCTTATCTAAGAATACCATGTAGATATTCAACTCAATTCAGAAAAAAATTGACTTGACTGTGACTTTACCAGAATCCTGGTAGCATAGAAGAAGAGTCACTGACAAGATTTTCTGTCACCAATACTATCGCAGATGCTCATCCGAGCTGTCCAATATAATCCCACATAGATCAGTATTTACAAGATCTTCTCGACAGGCAGACGTGAGTCGTGAACACCGAATGATCGAATGAAAAGACTGTAGACGTTCAAAACGTCAATAAATCGTGACACCTCTTTGGGAGAAGTGTGAACCTGGGGAATCAGCTACCGAGGCACTTTTTTTCCGAAGTATTCAACCTACAGAATTTCAAGATTAGTATCCACAAACAACCCTACACTACTACACTACCACTCAAGGTACTCGTGTTAAAAAAGGGTTTATATTTATCTTCTTCTGTTTGCTTTTTATTTTAACTATTAAATACGATGCACATTGTAACTAATATCAATTTCATCATAACGATAATTCATTTCATTATCCAATTTTCCATAAGAAATTGATTTTTTTAAATTTTTCTTTGGATAATACAGTTATTGTTATCTAAAATGATCATACTATTGATAAGGATATTATGGTTTGTAAAATACAACAAAACATGCGATTTTCTATTCAAGTAATTCGTATTTCCGCTTTACGTATTAACGTTTCTTAAATGCGCCATAAAATTAAGAATCCTACCGAAAATATTTGACTGCTCTAATTCAACCCATTCCCAATTACTCTAATAACCCCTTTCTCTCATCCGCGGCCCTCGTACCCCATTCCCCCAATAATTTGTGACATCTGCGATCCGCGGTATAGATGTGGCAGCAGCTAAGACATCGACTGGTGGCGGTATACAGTGACTGCCGCCTTTGCATCAGAATGGAAATACGCTCCTTTTATCCTTTATCGCGTAATGAAGAAGGTGAAGTAGAGAATGACTTCGAATGCCTGCCGCCGACCCCCCTTTAGACTCCTCGGCTGCTACCGCACGGATCTTCTATCCTCCCCTCGAGTCCCTTTGATGAATTTTATGCCGAGGACTGTGATGATCTTTGATGGAATTAGAACGGAAGCTGGGATCAAAATTCCACAACGCGGTGTTCTATTAGATGTAACATTAAATAGTATTTTCTCATTTCAGAATTGTTCACTCAACATTATAAAAACATAACCCAGATAATCTCATGAAGCTCAAGTTTTTCACTTGATTCTACTGGTATCAATGATCCCAACAGCTTAAAAGAATCCTGGAAGTTTTTAAGCAAAAATCTCACCTAAAATCGTTCTTGGATTAAAATCTATTAATTATGAGAATAACTTATAGGCCATCAGCTAAATACGGTGCCGCGAGATGATGATTTATCACCAAAAGTTGATGTTGGTTCAATCCATGTCAAACAACATAGAAAATCATAGCACTGAAATGTTCACGATTTAATTTAGTTTTTTTGACCAAGATGAATGTTTCAAGTATCTATAAGCAACTCAAATATCAAAATTGAGAAACAATCCTAGTATTGAAAAAATATTACCCCAGTAATGTAAAAATTACCATTGAAAAAGTATTTTCTACTAGATTATTTTCAAGGAACAACTCTATGATAAACACTCATTCATTTATTATGAGGACCTCATAAAATGAATGTAACAATCAACATATTCGATTTTAAAACAATAATTTGTGTTTTCAAAGCTCTATAGTATAAAAATTATGGTTTGCAGAAAGCTAGTATTTCACATGGTCTACTTAGTGGGTCTAGAGATACATCAGAAACGACCAATGCTTCCCAAAAGTATCAAAATGAAGTGTATCACATATTATTAAAAGATACAATATTTTAATAATACAAAACAAAGATTTTATAGCCTCTGTGATCTAACTAATACGTTCATAGTATTGCAACTAAAGAAACTCTCATCTTTTTTAAATAAAATGATAAAAAAGAAGTCAGGAACTATCTGCTAAGTAGAGTAAAGACATTTCAGTTGATCTGTTCGAACAATCTATTGTTTTAAAACATGCTTGAAATTTAGGAATCGGGAAATTGATTCCATCAAGGAACTTTTGGAATTAGTGCCGATAAAATTCAATAGCCTTACAAGGAGTTTTACGGAGGTAATAACTGCATGCTTTTCAGCAACTGTTGGAAGAAATTAAAACTGATGAAAAACTTTTTAGGACTTATATGAGACAGGAGCGGCTATCCAACTTTTTATTATTTTGATTTGATGAATAAGTTTAAAAGGAGAGTGAATTTTTGATTTAAATTTTTTGTTCAATCTAGAATCAGTCCAATGTCCGATGAATAATTATCATAATTCAAGCATTTTTTGTCTTTTTCTTTAACAGAACTTCATTTCTTAATCCGGCTTAATCCATTTTGATACAGAACTATCCTAAGAAAAGCTTTACCATGAACTTTATATAGACGAAAACCAGCATAAAAAAGCTTGATATTTTGTAACAAATCACTCTCGATTTCATAGTACTTAAATTTGAATTAATTCAGATAATTAGAATCAGAATTGTTTTATGTTATATAATACATTCTGCAACAGCTTCTAATCCTATACCAGGCCCACTTGGCTCTCAAGCATACCTTGACGATGCTCCACTCAATACTAAGAACGCAATTTGACTTATGACACTCACAGCACAGAAAAAAGATCGTTGATCTTACTTTATCTTACCGATACTACCACGGCAGCTGCCCAACATAATCTTACCTAGGAGCTTTATTTACAAGACCTAATTGACAGGGAGGCTTGGCTCATGAACACCGAGCTCGCACAGAACGTCAATTTATTGGGACTGGGAGTGATAACCTGTAGAATCAGCTACCAGTCACGTCTTTCTCGAATACTGTGCTTGCTTTTTACATAAAAAAAACAAATTTTATAACCAGCTGTATAATTCTGTCGTTGAAAAATAGATGGGTGTTTTAGATTCGTCGTTTTAGTTTTCTTAAAGTAGTACCACGTCTTTTTGAATACGCGTGAGACTTCATATGGGTCCTTCGACTCATTTGTATAATCTGAGTAGTTGTAGTGTAGTGACGTCTTAGTGCTGGAAGTTAAAATACCAAATAAATCCAACAACGATTGCTAATAAGTGGTCATACAAGTCTAAGAATTCACATTAAGTACATCCTCAACGACAAATCAGCAGAAAAATACAAGATATGACTACACAAGGTCGTCAAATAACCGAGACAGATTCAATAGAAGCCTCAGACAATGTTTTGGATGGATAGACAAACAACTTTTTAAATATAATTTGGAATGTTTTTGTTTTAAAAAAAATATTTCATGTCATTTTATAACTAACATGATCAGATCAGTTTTTCAAATAGAATCCATAAAAATATCATCGGAACAAGTGCATTTATGTTCAGGGATACTATCTAATAATTTTTTCCAAGCCTTAACATCTTGTATTCGTCAATGTGATGGCATTTAGTTGATACTATTGCGTTCTATTTCCCCCATAGCTACCGCGAATATTAATATTGTTTTGTTAGAAACCATCGGATAAATCGATCTAAAATGTTTTTTTTTTGAATATTTTAAGCTATCTGCTGCTTCAGATATATTCAGAATTAACTGATGAACAAATGAACGAGTTCCTGAACAAACTAGATCTCAATGAAAAATCAACAATTTCTCGTCCAGCTTCCGTTCTATATAGTTGGTAACTTCAACGTATTAGCCCTTCAGACTGTGGCTGTTAGTAGATAGACCGGATTTTAATAGCATCTGGGAAAATTAAACCACATAAACATCATGTGTTTGCTTATTGTGCCCTTCTTGATCCTATCTTATCTCCAAAGCCTACTCTATTATCGTCATTAGTTTCCCGATTTTATTGTGGCACGTGACGTAGATATCTAACATACAAAATATAAGCATGATCAGTAAATTATAGAAATCGTATTTTTATTTGTTCATGTCACAATTTTATACCGTAAGATTACAAATGTTTAAGGCGGCCCCTAGACCCAACAATAACATTCTACAATATATTTTATTGTACAATGAGATTGAAGGCGCTTAGAATCCAAACGATCAATTAAATTGTACAATAAACGAACTGGATATGGAAAAATAGGGTGCAATAAAAATTAAACTCACTACAACTTTTGTTCAATTATTGTGCAATCTTCAATATTAACCCACAATTCGTAAAATTGCGCAAAAAAATTTGATTATCTAGGGACCGCTTAAGATATAAATGTGTTTATCAATTATTTGGAAATGAATTGTTCTAAGTATATTTCAACTTTCTTATATAGATATCGATTATTTAATTGAGGACTTTGATCGGCTATAATCATTTTTATGGAATTTTTCCTAAGATATAAAACATTTTATTCCCTCTTGATCGAGAATCGTTTCGATCTTATTATATAATAAAGTTTGACATCTGTCGCATGATTGCGTCTATAAAAATCCGCTGACGATTTCATTCCAGTTTATATTTTTGATAAACATGAATTTCCAGGGATGGTTCATACTATAGAAGCTATATTTGATATGTACGAGTGTGATAAAAAATACAGTGGATCATATTCATAGCAGCAATTACTTACAATGTATCTATTTCAAATACTATCTCTTATATCTTCGAAGAGCATGATGAGTTGGAAACAGCGTCAAGGCTGAATTCTAACTGCAGTTGGATCGCTGTTAACACAGAGGAAAACACGATTTTCCATCCATATATGATTTGGTATTTTCTCCGATTTCCAGGTCGGTTTAAATCAACAACGAGGTCTTGTAATCTTTCTAGAACGGTAACAGGTGATTAAATATATATATATATATATATATATATTGAGCTAGAATAACCGTTTGGGTCTTCACTAACCAACAACAACAAGCGCGAAAAAGGTTTTCTCTAATAGTACAGCATTAGTTAAGCCAAGATCAACGTACAGTTGCAGCGAAAATATACAACTCAAAATGTTTATTTACAATTCTTGAGTTATTCAATATTCGTGGATTGGAAAGTTGAATATTCACGTGAAAATACTTTAACAGCCATTAAGCGTCCATTCCGCCTACTAGATGTGGCTCTGTGTGATTTCTGGTTATTCTTTTACCCGAGAAAACATTTGTTCGCATATTATGGCACAGTAATCACTTCTGATTTATTTACTCTATTGTTCGAGTTTTTGAGGAAATTAATTTATTATCGACCTCTCAGTCCATTCTATAAAACTCCAGTTCCGTTGTTAAAACGTCCTCTCTCTATATTCTACACTCCACAAGTGTGGAATTAAAGTACAAATTTTGTATACTTCTTTCGGGGTAAATTTGTATTTTTTATTTATCTGGACATCAGTCATAGAAACTCCGGTTGCAAGAGTTCTTAAACTTTCAGTTTCCTTGTATCTTGAAATATATACATATGTATTTTCCTTATGGTGAAGATGAATCAACTTTGGATGTTGCCCATAAATAGTATAATAGATTTTAAAACAAAAATGAGTCAGCTCAGTAGTAGGAAATGATCTGTACACTCTTCGATCTAAAAAACAGTTGATTTACTAATCAAAATTTTTATTGGAGTTGGTAGTTGACGTTCTTAATGAAAAACCAGTGACACAACTCGCCCTAAAAACGTAGTCAGTCGAAGTTCGAACATCAAGATATGATCATTGTTTTCTCAGATTATGAGAGCAAAGCACGATCTAAGTTCAGCACAAAGAGAACAACTGAGAGCTCTGAGTTTTACAGGGAAGTACTTAAACGTTTGCGAGATAATATGACAGGAAATAGATCTGAAAATGTGCAAACAGTTTTCCTTTCCAACACTCTAATTCGTCGAGCTACAAGTCGCTTTTGATTTGCATATAAAATCATTATATTTTAGTTTATTGATGACAGAAATAACTAACACTTGATTAAACTAATTGTTGAGTTCACAAAAACCAAAAATGGAAAACAGTTTAACTTGTGACATCAGAAATCAACGCTGTTCAGAAAATATAGAAAATTCTGATCGACATCGAATCAATTCAATAAGAATTTTGTTATTGTGATTGGAAACATCTGGATAAATTCGATGGTATTGTAAAGTGGAAACTTAATGGAGTTGATAGAATGAGGAGGCATGCATGAAATCGAACTGCATGATTGCGAACTCGAAAACGCGCCATCATCGCATTTCGTGCAAATTATACTCAATAATCATTAAATTAAATGCAAAATGTAAACTGAAATATAGCGCGGAAACTGATTTAAACGCCGAGATTTCAACTGGCAATCGAGAAACAGCACACACTTGGTGCTAAATGATGATTAAGGAATATTACATATGATAGAAAATATAAGAAAAAAATCCATAGTGTATCAATTTTCTTGTATATTAATATTTTTTACACAAAAAGTAAATATTTCCTTAATTTCTTAGACCTTTTGATATGTTTATGTTCCTAAATGTTCTTGATTTTAGGTCTCTTCTGTTTCAAAATTGGTTGTTTTAAAAATAATTTTTAAAAGATAGATAAAAATTGACGTTTCGATTAATTTTTAAGTCTTTAAGTCAAAATATGATATTGAGACTGACAATTTGTGTCTTTTTAATCAATAGATCACCTTCATCATGAATATCAAAATAAGAATGAATTTAAGCTAGAACTTTGTTCTAATAAGAAAAATTAATTTTTCCTTAGTCCTTATATCTCCAGTATGTAGCAGCACTTTATCGATTAAATTATTTGTAGTTTTATCAGAATTTACAATATAGAGCTATAGATTTTGCTCAAATTATTCAGGCTATTATTATTTATACTATTATCATTTATAGCTTTTGCGTTCTTATGAATGTGAACCATTTCTAAACATTCTCTTTTTCGTGTATTAGATTCTATTTCAAAAATTTTTTACAATTGAATTTATGTTTTTTTTGATATTTCATGGTTAGTTCTATTTTTTCTATCGTATTGATGACCTTTTAGTCTATTTTATAAATACTGAGATGTCTGCCTTATGTAGACAGCGTCAAAATTGGTACAAGGCAATTGAAATATAATATTACTTCTTATCTTTTTTGGTGGTTTAGATTTAGTGAAATATTTGGATAATGTATTATATTCTTTATGACTTATAATAATATCATATTTATTAAAATAATTCGATAATTGTTGGGAAAGTCCTTGTACATATGGTAAGGAAAAATGTTTTATGTTTTGATGTTTCGTTTCTGTTTTGTTTTTAAATCGATTCTAGTATCTGTTTATCCTTTTCTTGAAAATGTTATGTATCATTTTTTTTCTGATAATTATTTTCTTCCCATGCAGTTTTTGCTTTTTGAATAGCTAATCTTAATTCAGGACTGATAGTTGGATAGATCTATCAGCCACTTATTACCACTGATGTTTTTTGGTTGGTTTTTGGTTTCGTATATCATTCTAATGTTATTGTTCATTTTATATAATGTGACATCAAGAAAATTGATTCTATTATTTTGCTCGACCTTGATTGTGAATTGAAGTTGAATAAGAATTGAATTTGTTATTTGTTTTCAATTTGATTCTTTAGTACGGCAATAATGCAATCATCTACATATCGAAAAAACAATGGAATATTTATATCAAGTGTGTTTAGGAAAGTAAATATTTTGATGTATCTTTTATTCTCAATTATCTTACACTCCATATTCATTATCTATATGTTCTTTTTTCAAATTCCCTGTTTTCAGCTTAAACTCTACTCTTGACTACTGTTTTCGATTGTTCTTCTTCTTTTTTTAATGTACTACATGCACATATGTGAAGAAAAGAACACAACAAAACATCGACTTACTTACTTAGATGCTATTGCTGAACGTTTTTGAAATATAGGGGTTATTGGTATTTCATAGAAATATGTTGAACCCTGTTAAAAATGTTTAATTTCTAACTAAGTTTATTTTTTGTTATTTAAATAAACCAATGTCGAAATGCCATAACGATATAAGTACAGGTTTGTCCACAAAATTAATTACAGTAAATTGATCAACATTTTTGAAAATACGATTAGCTATTCAATTTTCTTCTTCCATTTCATGTTTTCTCATAATATTAGTTTGAAAAACATGGCACGCAGATTGGTTCGAAATTCTTTGTTCAATTGCCACTCTAAAACTGATAAAAACGCTCACAAAAACGAACCCATTTCGTGTTACCAATCAATCCACTTGAAACATCTAAATACAATTTTATCCACAAACTAAATTTATGAGGTTAGAACGACCACTATTTTCGGTCTATCGCCGCTTGTCATTGCTGGTTATAAAGATTCTATTAGAACGGTGAATAAAATAGTAGAAGTAATCAGACAGCAATAGAGGAAATTACCAGTGCTGTAGGCGACGTTGGAACGGAATAATCAACAGAAAATAATTCTTTCTCTATGAATTTAGATGTAAAAATCCTTATAAACATCATACTCATATTCATTTTTCACGATTTCTACTCTCTTTTTTGTCTAATATCTACAATTAATTCCTTGATGTGGTAAATAGGTCTCTCTTTGTATTTTAGCATAAACTGCATCTTCTTTCACATCTTTCTCAGCATATCTTCAATTGTATATTGCAGCTTGAAGGGTGTAGGTGTAGCGCGATCTCTGACATGGCGTTGCTTCTAGAAAGCAATATAATGAAATCTACATCTTACTTCTTCAGTCTTCTCCTGTACAGAGTGGGAAATATTCCTGCTTTAACTACTTCTACGCTTCTCTATTTCAATAGGTTGTCGTACATGGTTACAATGACAAAATCCTCTACTTATCTTTTTATACATTTTCCTTTGGTTCCCTGTGTTTATCGCGCAATCAAAAACGTCACCCTGTATGGCTACTTCTTTGTATTTCGCCACCGATGTTAACGATGTCTCTTACTCTAGTTTTTCTACGTATTTTTGTGGAAATTCTGTTTCTCAAGTTTACAACAAGTATACTTTTCTTTCTCTTTGAATTATTATTATTTGGACCACTATTTGTTTGTGAAATGTTAAAACAAGAATAAAACGATCGTAATATCTTTTTTATCGTTTCTCTTAAGGCCCGTGGTAGTCGCGGACGATCAAATATGACATCACAGTTCTCGATAGCTTCTGTTAGATTTCGCCCATAAAATACTGTTGTTCTAGAAGTGGCTTTCATCGAAACGTAGCGGGAAATTGAACAATAGCGATGTAATAATTAAATTTTTACAATCCTGAAACTGATGTTGAAGTCAGTTTTATCAAAAAGTTTATAGCAATCCATGTTGTATCAAATTTTACTCTAGTTGATGCGAAATATGCATTCCATACAGCAACCAAGATATGCGTCTGTGGTCTATAATGCTTACGGACATTTTTGGATAGTGTAACGGAAAATTTAGTAGTCGCGATCATAGGAAAAGTCAACCGTTATGTGATTTCAATAATAACATAACCATAAGTCCTTGTCTACTGTAAAGTGAGGGGCTGAGTTCGTTCTATTTTTTCTTTTGAATAATAAAGTTTTCACTTGTTGGAGATTCCTATATAGATGTTCCTATTCTAACTTTATTTTTGATCCTCTACTCAACTCCATTGCTTATTCTCTGTTTTCATTGTGTGTGGCAGTATCCAGCTTTCATTTTCATATGTTAATATTATCTTGTGTTTGGATTTTCTGCTGATTTCTCTTTTGCCTATGAATGACCTATAGGAAGTGTGTGATATAGTTTCGAAGCACTAGAGTTTCTTACATTTATTTCTTTGTCGTCTGTTCATTTTCTGTATATTATCACCACTGAATAATTGGACATTTTAACTTATTTCTTCTCTCCACTTCTGTCGTCATTTTAAGGTTTATTCTTCTTTTGTGAATACCACTGTTGACAAACCAACATTAACTTGCTCATTTCGACAATTCTACTAGGTTTAACCTATAATAACAATTCTTACTTTTTTTAATTCTATTTTTATTGCTTCAATTATATCATTTATAACTATTAGTTTATCTTTTATTAAAAAGCGTTCAGATTATGAGTTGTTTTTCAGGAAACACATTCATACAATACAATTTGTCCAATAACAGACAATACATGAACAAATTTTTCAATTTGTCATGTTTTTTTTTCAATATTATGAAGCGGAAAATAAAATGTACATATAAATATACCTACTTCACTGGGCGAGATGCCCGCCGTGTTAGGACGCACCCGTAACAAATTGTACGGTAGCAAAATAATAGACTTTCCGAACCGTTTAACTTGGAAAACGGATAATAGAGCTGCTACTACGAGTAAATGGTTGTACGATTGCCATCTAGTTGAACTATGGCCTTCCCACATTCGTTATTCACGATTTCAGAAGTTAAAGACGTACTTAGCAGTCTTATGAATGACTACATAAAGAAACATTTTTCTTTTTCGCTATAAGTGATTCCTGCATGGTCGCTTTTGGTATGTTTCATGAAAATCAAGTATTTTCTAGTAGTTTAGGAGTAAACAGGCAATTGTTATCCAAAATTATAAAAAAAACGGAAATAAATCTAATGTAATTGCTGGTTGTAAACTTTCCTTGATATAGAAAAAAGTAGTTAGAACAATTAAAAATGAATTCATAAATAAACTCGATTGAATGATCGGCAATAGGGATGGCAATCCAGAAAAACTGATTCGGTACTAGCGAAGAGCTGCTTACTCATGGTACGATATTGAGTACTGAATTATATGAAGCACTATGTACAAAGATCAAAGATCGCTGCAAGAGTTATTCAAGATGATAACTCTAACGAAAATATGAAAGAAATAGTACAAGAGAATCCATATTCTCCGTCACTAAATAATATTCGACATTACAGGAAAAATAAAAATTACAAATAAAAAAACCACGTTGTGCTTTAGCATACATACTGAAAAGAGAAAGATTTTGATGAAGTTCGAAGAGAATACTTGTCTGCTATTCGCGATTATTTACTTCTGATAATAAAGCCGAAAAGTTTAGAAGCTAAAAGGACTGTTTTGGTCGCGGGTTATATTTTCAGCTCTATCAAAAATCGACTAACAAATGTTTTCTACGATCCCTTTCCAAAAATCAAAATTGATGTTATTATAAGTTATAATGAATTAATGATTACTAATAAAATTCTACTCCAAATAATTATTTATTGTGAATTAATTGAATTGAATAGTTTCAAGTATAATACAAAATCGTTATTATGATCATTGTACCATTAATTAAACAGATCCATCAAATCATCATGGTGCCCGTTGTCTAACCTTAACATTGGATTAGAAATATAGAGAAATATTTCTATCATCGTCAATTAGAATATTGAATTTCGAAACCTATGAATTTAAAATTTTTTACAAGAATTAAAACAATTCAAAACCACCAAATATTTTAATTATTTCCCAGACGATGAATACATTCGAAAGCTTGGAATATATATTAAAGTTAGTCCACTTTGGTGTTTAATTGCCACGTTCCCAATAAGAAATCACATTTATATATAGAAATTTATGAAGAAATTTATATGTTTTATTTTTTGTTAGTTACCTAGTTTGTACCACACGACAGTTGATTAACTTACAGTTCATTTTGCAAGTACAGTGAAGATAACGTATAGTAAATTATTTTGATAAATAAGAAACATTCGCTACAGGTGTAAAGGTTTTTCCAGTACAGGAAGTTTTCATGGAAAGATAGTGGTTTTAAAACCCTGATTTGTGATGTACGCAGTGCGGTCTACTAGTCCTTAGTAAACATAGAAAGAAAGGGCATAATTGGAAAACTATGATTATTTCTTTTATTTACACACAAGTTTCAAAACGTCTTACCAAAGCTTCTGCACCACTATAAAAATATGATGTCAGTCAGCTATGCTAACAATAAATAGTCAGATCAGCGCTATATGGTGGCGGTTCAATCTCTGTGAAGCCACATTTGTATACAGTAGTCTTGCAGAGCGAAGCAGTGTGGTCTGCAAGCTGATTATGCCGCGCCTTATTCGAGAATTTGTTGCCGCAAATGCCTCAGTATATTAGATTTAAAAAACTAAAATAATATGCCGCGTTCACGGATTTATTTGATATTTTAAAGTCAATTACAAGGATACCCTCGCAGTCTCAAAATATTGTAGTCATCATTTTTTTGAAGCTCTTCGTGACCTTTGCTTTTTTTGGCATGGGCATGTCCCGCACATGGATTACCTTTTAATGATTCTCGTCCCCATCAAAACAACTTTTTTATTGTTGAAATCATGGACAAAAGTCACCGTAAACAGCACTCATTCTATTTTAGCTTTCTGTTAATCCTCCAAAGCTTATTTCATCGTGAAACTCAATTTGAGATATTTTTCAAATCAACTTGACTGAGTGGGCGTCTACTATACTAAAATGAATAGAAGTTTCAGTCTGAAACTTTTTGTAAAGCCTCATGAGGCATCATGGACCACACTACGTATGTCACAGAATTTTATCCAGTTGTCATAGTTTTTGGGAAGAAAATAATTTGAGTGACAAAAAATGATTTGTAAATTCTCATCACAATTCACACATCAATTATGTATCTACTAGTAGATGTAAAACATTTCCAGGTAATGATGAAACTTATTGGCTGAGGCCAAAATGAATTAATTTTCAGAAATGTACCTTCAATATGAGATACTTAAACTATTTTTCCTCATTAAAATTTTCACAAATTAACGATTTGTTCCCAATTACTTTAACAAGTTCAATTCCATACAATTGTAACTTTGGACCTATTAATCTAGAATGTAATAAATGATGAGAACTAGGGATAAACTGTATTGGTTGAAAAAAGTTATCTTAAAGTCTCGATGCATATTCTTACATCATCAGCATATTTATTCAAAGTTTGAATATATATATCTGCAATGGCAGAAAAACTAGAACTAGAAGCTAAGCTAAGCAATAATAATTGTCATAATTTTCATTCATCTATTCTTTATGTTGTATATAAAATGAATCAATTCTTTGATTAAGATAAATGATTCCGTAGTTAGTATTGATGAATTATAAGTATATAGCATTTATGTGTGTCTTGAGGGTCCAAAAACTAGAATTTTTTGTTAAAAATATCTAAAATGTAACAGGTATAGAACGTAAAACGAAACTTTGGAAATATTTAGGTCAAAGTTAAAAAGTTTTGTTCAAAAAGTACTATTAAAAAGTTAAATTCGAGAGACTGGGGTTAACAAACTTGCCTGAAAAGTTGGAATTATCAAACTCATATTATTTACGATATTTATTTTCTTTTTGTTGGACACTTTTTCGCGTATTTTTACATGGCATTGACTCCACCACTCTCTTCTTGAAAACTTCTACAAACTAAAGAAATAAAGAAATTTTCCAAGTTTGAGTTTTGGATTGTTCTAACTCCCAAACCAACGTGGAAAGTTCTTTGACCTAGTGTGGACAGCTAACTACTTCTTAGAAGTTAGTTTCCAAGTGAAAGCTATGAACTAAATCTCTAACAGCTCATTATGCATACTACTTGTTGAAAAACGATCGTTAAATATTTCCCAGAAAACTTTCTTGCGTGGTATTTATCAAAGTCAAATTAACTCGAAGGTCACAACTTCTTAAAACATTTGTTTGATAATTCATCGCTTAATGTTACAACTTTTAATAGTAACCGTTTTTGTACTCATTTTTTCAACTACCAATATAGTTACTTGAATCATTGAATAAATTCAAATATTTTGACAATTTTTGTCACGTCACAATAGAAGAACTAATTTTCAGTTGCGAAATATATAAAGATAGTAATGTTGAAATAAACCAGGATACGAACTTCAAATTAGACTTAGAATTTTCTCTTGAGACCCAATGATATCATATGGAAATAATTGATTCAATCATACTTTGATTTATGCGGATGGTAAAACCAAAAATATTAACACTGTGGAAAATAATGACTCTTCGAACACGTTGGACACCAGCGCGATTGTAAGTGAACTTTTTGTATAGCGGTCCTATGGACCGCACGATGTTTAAACCTTCTCCGAAGCCCAAGGTCTTAATGTTGGGTTGTACCGCCCTGGTCTCTCGAAACATTACCTTACATTTTTTCCTGATTTTCTTCTCCGTCGTAAACCCAAAATCTTGGCTCCCATATTTTGGCAGCAGTTTTTTTTGACATTGATATATAATAATTAAATTACTGTCATGATATTTGCCAATTTGTTACAAATATAAATTTTAAGTGAGAATATGGACACTTTGGATTATATTATAAAATATTTTGTAATGGTTCTTTGGTTTGGGATTCAGATTTTCAAAAAAAGAATGCTCTTCTATATTAATATGAATTTCATAAATAATTGGGATGTCCAAATGCTTTTGCTTCTACTAAAAATAAATTAAGACTTGAAAATGTTCGAGAAATTTTATTCAAATAACATATATAAGAGATTATATTTTCTATACTAGCTAGAATCAGTCCACCACCTTCACATCAACATTTTCCATGACGAATCTGTGATTTTTCTTCTCAGAGTGCGAAAAGATGCATGTTTTTTGTGTTGTATCCATAAACTTGCCATCATGTCCACAGTGGGCACACAAAAAACATGTATTTTTGGCACTTTTTATTTTAAATAAATATGAAGACTAAAATAGAATAAGAAATTGTTGGGTCACGGGAAAATTTAATGGATTTTGGTTGGTGCTCAACGTATTAAAAAATGGAGAAAATTTAATCGAATGATTAAAACGAAGGTTTTACATTCGTTTGGGCCTTAGGCGGTCGTCGACTCAATCCCAGCCCAAGAAACATTCAAGCAATGGACGAAGGCTGTGGAAGCATTGAACAATTAATGAACAATTTAAAGATATAAATTAGAATTTTCTTTTTTTTTTGTGTCTTAAAATAATTAAATGGGTACAGATATGTCAAACTTTCAATGCTTGTAGCCATTTGTGTTGATTGAAATCATTATTAACCAAGTTCAGCAATAATTTTTTAAGCTTTATGATCGATGCATGCAATATAAGAGGTGTGATAATATCAGCAACTATTTAGGTTCAATCTATTCTGACTATCTCATATGCGTTAATGCAAGACATGAGTAGTTTGAGTACGCTATAGTGAGGTTATGTTTGTAGTGTTTGTCGTATAACAAGGATATGGTTCAGAGCATTATTATTGAGTTGTATTCCAAGTTGACCAAAAGTGTGTAGAAATATTGAGATGTCTCTATGTTGATTATAATTATGCGGGGACGAGAGACGATCGAGACGTCCTTCGAAGCCTAAAACAGATGAAACTGTGCAAAAATGCGAAAGTAACAGGCAGTTAACCAAAAATCTTGTTTATATGCTTTTGTGTTTGAATTTGTTAAGTCTATAAACGTCGTCTTAAAAATTCATAGGTTTCCATGCAAAACCTACATTAAGGTTCTTCATGGTCGTTGTTTTCTTCAACTGTGAAGGCATATCATATCTTCTATAAAAACACCCGATATAGCTGATGAAAGCCATAAAGAAAAGAAAAAACTTATAGATATGGAATCAACTTTGTGAAAAGTGCTAGTCATAGCAGTTCTTTGAAGGAGATCAATTTAAATTTCAAGTATTCATAGTATTTTCTAAGCACAACTCGTATATATTTGGACTGTGGATGAATGTCATAATACGTTGTTACGTCTTTTTAAAATTCTGTTTTCATTTTTAAATAATTAAAACCCCTTATCAAATACAATTACATTGTACTTATATTTGTTTATTCATTTTCAATAAATCCCAGTCATACGGTCCAATTACTCTTATTAAATTTTTCAAAATTTCATAAAATATTCATATTACTTCACGAATGATAAAAAATATAGCATGACGTTCAGCTGCTTTCTCTCCCACCGCACTATACAACAAAAATAAGGAATAGTAAAAACAAAATGGTTCTGCGAGTATTATTCAAATCCAGTTCAGTATTAGAAACAAATTTCTTTTATACGAGGATTGCTACTAAATTTCGAGATATGGCAACACTGAAACAAATATGTCACATTATCATAAAATTTTTAATGGCGAACGTACTCAGAACGTGTTGTCATACGAGTGTTATTTGAATTGTTTACAGATACTTGAAACATTCATCTTGGTCAAAAGATTAAATCGCGAACATTTTCATGCGATGGTCAACTTAGATTAAATCAACAGCAGTGTGCCTATCGACTCGCTTCGATTTTCGGTGATGTAGCACCATCTGGAGCCTCCCTGTTTTGCTGGTTTTCCAAATTCAATCGTAGTGTCACTTCGCTACAGTTGAATTTCTTGAAGGTCGCAAATCGGCTGTTGTGCCAGAAAACTCGATGCTTTAAAAGCGTAATGTGACATTCCGTGAGATTGAGGCAAACTGGGGCATTAATTGCACTTGCATACATTCAATGTTGCATGAGAATTTGTCTGTCAAGAAGATTTGTTCGCGTTGGATACCAGATATTTTGCAAATCGATCAATAAAGGTCGTATCGATTGGTGATACTGAAAAAATTTTATCTATGAGATCATGAGAGGCGACGAATCACGGATCTATGCATATGAACCCGAAACTGAATAACAATGGACTGTATAGATCGTCTTTTAAGAGGGACCAAATAATTCGAAGCGAAAGAATTGCAAAAAAATGATGAAATAGTTCAAAAATTGCAATTAAATGACCTTCTAGTAAGTACAGATGTAAAAATTCATTAGAAAATAATTAAAATTAATTAAAGATAGTAGTAATAACCAAAATTATTAGAGCATGATCTTGAAAATATGATAAAAAATGTTTTATCAAGATGACGCTCCATCTTGTAATATGAAACTGTTTCAAGTTGAATTTTCAAAAGTTTCTTGCGCACCAAGCATTTCGAATGATCCAACTGGACATATCTTCACAGTTCCATAAGAGCAACGTAGAACGGTCAATTCTGAATGTTACACCGGCATTTATTTGCTAGAAGTGTTCGAAAAAATCAGGCCAACCAATCGCAAAATATGAATCATTCGTCGCCACGACAATGCGAGCTCTTACACATCAGTTCAAAGAAAAATGGTTGTATGGATCATCCGCCGTACAGTCCTTATTTGGCATCCAATGATTTCTTCTTATTCCTGCAGATCAAAAATAAATTGCTAGGTCAACGTCTACACCTGAAAAAAAGATGTTGATGCATTCAAATCACACGTTTTGGAATCAGAATGGAAAAAATGCTTCGGCAATTGGTTCAAAAGCATGGCATAGTGTATTGATCTTGAATGAAAATACCTTGAAAAACAATAAAGCCATAACCAGTTATAAATATTTGTTCTCATTTGTCTCAAATTTTAAGTTGCAACCTTCGTATAATTACTGATTGTTAGCAAAAGTAAATGTTTTTATGAATTAAAAATTATCTCGAAATGAGATATTTTTCTGTATTTTTGAGTATTGCAAGGCGTAGTTTCACGTAAAAAAGTGAATTATGCATAATTTTACATTGTTATAATCCATTATACATTAAGAGGTATCTCGATCTCAATTATAGGTAAGTGAAAGTGAATTACTAGATTAATCTTTGAATGAAAATAGTTGCAATACAAAATTGAAATTGTGAGTCCAGCTCTGTGAAAGTATCGTTAAAAAGGTGCGTGCATATTTCATAGATAGAGAATCGAAAAAACGTACATTTGTATAATTTTCAAATGGTAAATATAGAGAAAAAAACTTTATCTCTATAAGGAACTGAAATAACTATTATTTTGAAGGGTTGCGACCCATGAGGCACACGAAAGGATATTATTTTTACATCAGCTTAGGGTCTATCAAGATGATATGTAATTGGAGGTGAACGTGTGGAAAAATTGTATTTTGATAAGTGTTTCTTGGAAAAATAAGTATAAAGTGATCAGCTCACGAATATCCGTCTTTTTCGAAAATGAAACATAATGAATTACAACTAAAATTATGATTTCATACCCATGAATAACAAATTAAACATTCAATTTGAAAAGACAAAGATAAGTTTTTTTAAGTCAAATAATGAAACAATTTAACTGTATTTATTTCAATTATCAATGCATAAAACAATAGTTTTCCGTGATTCACAATAATTACCTAATCATTTAATCCATTTCGTTATAAGAAAATATCTATGAATGCTTTTAAATAACTTTGATTCTAATTCCAAAACTTCCCCATCTAGCAGTTACCAAAGAAAATCCTGTATGAACATGGAAATAATATTTCATTTTTTAATTTTTGATTGAACATCAGTTTTTAATAAAAGAGCCGCAGGAATTAATTTAGACGTAAGACGTAAGACTTTTTCCTGAAGTACTCGAATAAAAAGCTTTCTTTCATGATTTAAAGCATTCCAAGAAGGGGATTTCATGCCCCACTTTATAAAATAACAGTGTATATTGACGTGGTACAAATAGTACATACATATCTAACGAATACTTGTTTGTTTATATAGGTCATATAGAGAGTAATAAAATTATAAAGCATTCGAATCCATAGGCGTACCACGTCTTGTAGTAGTCAGATTAAACATATTTTCAAGTTAAACATCAAGTATTTTAGTATGAAATAACATTTGTATAAATGAATATATCGGGATTACGCTTAAAATTTCACCACATTAGCCTGCTTTCTACTTTCAAACAGACAGGAAAGTGCACTTTCTCACAAGGTATGAAGAACATTGTGTCTTACCGATTATATACAAAGATGTACGGATATAATCTTTGATTTTCAAACAACGTTATGCTCAGAATCGGAATCAGATAATGAATTTTTGCAAACAATATTCACAATCAATTCATCAGTAATATTGTTCAACTTTGACTAAGAGTTTCATTTTGTCAAAATATGTCCCTCATTGATCTATGTTTCATCTAGATAAAATATATTTCTTCTTTGATTTCTCATTCCATTCTACAATATAAATACTTTATCCAGTGAAAACCTATTTTTTTAAGTTTCCATAGTGTGATTCCACTCAGTTCAGGGCAATCCTTACCATCTCGAAATGTAACAAGAACTTGGCCTACTATTGGAAATTCTTTTCTAAAGAATGTACCTTCCTTCGAAGTCTTTCTTTCAAATTATTTTCAATGTGACATTTTGGTTTTCGTTTGAAACTCATTTCTCTTGCTTAATAACATTATAAATCGTAGATTTCTGAACACCAAGCGTACTACTGAATAATTCCACGGTGTCATCAACAACTTTACATAAATGCTTGCTTTAATCACACTAGAATTCTCAATAGCTTACAACTAAACTCTTTCAAGAATACAGAACTTGGGCTTCCTTGCAATATGGAAAAGCTTACAATCGTATTCTCTGTGGAAGATTTCTAACGATTATTAATAAAAAGGTTATAGATCTTCATTTCACTTGGCTTTTGAGCAGTCCAAATTGTTTTTTATATTCTGTATATCATATGGCTATAAAAGATCAATAAAAGCTTGAAAATTTGTATTACTATGTAAATTTTATTACTCTCTCGTACATAAGAACAAATTATAGGAAAACATTCACTATTTGAAGAAACAAGTTCGCTTGGTATCAAGCCACATTTGAATGTTCCGTATACTTTTGAATAATAATTTAGTAATCGTGGCAATGAGGTAGTGAGTTAAATTAGTATGATACAATGCGGTAGAGCATTGCGGCTATATCAAATTTATTACAACCTTCACTTCATTGTGTTGTCGACCTATCTCATTCCTGTTTTATATATAATTATTAGTGCTATTAAACACGAATCGCTGTTAATTTATATTGTCAGCATTTGTAGATATTCAATAGATCTAGAATCTAAAGAACTTCAATATAGTTAATTAAAACCAGTAACTTCTGGGCTAAGGTTACGTGAGGTGAGGTTAGGTTAGGTTAAGTTACGTTAGGTTAGGCTAGTTTAGGTTAGGTTAGTAACTTCTGGGTTTAGGAGGCAAATAAAAACTTGTGTTCCAAAATACATTTCACAGATACTTCCATCGTGTGCATCAGTATTCTTCTTATAAATTCAATGAAATATCGTCATAGATCGTTGAATTTGTTCAGTTTCCAAATTCTTCATCAACTACACAGTCGTATTTGAGATTAAGGAAGCTCTTTATTTTTGGTTATTTTGAGAAATTCAGATTTTAATATCAAAATTTAATAGTCAATCAGTACAAAATGTAACTTATATTATTAGAGGTTCTTATCAATAGAATTGATGATAAAAAATGCCCGTGTTTTAATGATAACATATGAAATCCTTCGGGAAAATTATATATACCAATGAACATTTTCGATTCTGCAAGGGTATGTCCACACAGACAGGACATCAAGGATATACAGTGCGATAAAAGAGGGAAATCTCACGCTGTGCATATTCGTAGATCTGTCGAAAGCATTTGATAACGCAAACCATTCTTTGATAAGATTCATCAGAGGACTCAGGAGTGAGAGGAAACTATTCAAAAGCTGATAGAATGATAGAATGATAGAATGATAGAATGATTAGAATGATTAGAATGATAGAATGATAGAATGATAGAATGATAGAATGATAGAATGATAGAATGATAGAATGATAGAATGATAGAATGATAGAATGATAGAATGATAGAATGATAGAATGATAGAATGATAGAATGATAGAATGATAGAATGATAGAATGATAGAATGATAGAATGATAGAATGATAGAATGATAGAATGATAGAATGATAGAATGATAGAATGATAGAATGATAGAATGATTAGAATGATAGAATGATAGAATGATAGAATGATAGAATGATAGAATGATAGAATGATTAGAATGATAGAATGATAGAATGATAGAATGATAGAATGATAGAATGATAGAATGATAGAATGATAGAATGATAGAATGATAGAATGATAGAATGATAGAATGATAGAATGATAGAATGATAGAATGATAGAATGATAGAAGGATAGAATAGCTTATTTGTCTTTCATCTCTTAGTTTTCTTAGTTGACGTTTTTCTGCTTTTTTTTTCAAAAACAAACGGAACATTTTATGAATTTGGTGCAATATTTTATCATAACTTTTATAAGTACTACTGTATAATAAAAATAATAATAATCTATGCGAAATGATGATGAATCCCTCTAGGAACACAGTGAGCTGTAGATAACCTTACTAAATCTAATACAGCGTGTTTATAGTGGAAAAGGTAACACGCAGCATCTAAAATTATCTGAAATAATTTGAAATGAAAAAGTCGATCACTAAACCTGTAATTCAAGAACGGTTCGTTGTTGATTAAACGAAAAAAATTGAATTCTCATACCAACTTCTGTAACCTAACTAGATTGTATAATCTTCTCTAACAATTACATCAAATAAATGGAATATAGAGGTGTACAAAGATACAATGGAGTTTAAATTTCCACTCATATTCTATAAATCGATAGTTAAATCTTCTATCAAAGCTATGACCCTGTAAAAACGAACTGAAACAAACAATTTTGGGTTTTTGATCTGTTCGGGAAAAAGTTTGTAGTCCAATTGAACATCATGAAGTAAATAACTAACTTCCGAAGTTTCTAAGTGTATATCTATTTGAAAACTTTGAAAACATGTAAACAATAAACTATACAACGCCGGCTACGTTCTTCCTTAACGAGAAAATACTTTTATTGAATAATTAAATGGAGTTCAATCAAACTTTGCGTTATATTAATTTCAGACATACTTCCCTCACTTTATATTCAGAGCATGTTTCTTGTTTCTGGGCCCTTCCAAATCTTCTTCTCCCGCAGAAATAATTTACCGAGATTCTGCGATGATAAATATGTGCCACATCTGCCTCTATAGGTTGGATAGTGAATTCATATTATATTTTTAATTCTTGATTCGGGATTCATATGCATCAAAAAACTGTGAGGAAAATATTATCTTGTATAATTATTATACACGAGTATTGCTATTAAGAGTAAACCATATAAGAGTTTTAAAAAAACGTTATCCAATTTCTATTTCGCAATAAATATTTCACTGTATATTAAATTCATTGTATAATGATTGAAATACAGAAATTATTGATAAAAGATAAGGTACTTTAAGTCATATTTTGGATAACGTGAAAGCTTCCGACAAAGTTTAGTATCAAGGTCTGAAAATTGAGATAACTATTTCTTCTGCAATTTCACTTGAGTCAACAAGACATATACTACACAAAAGACTTATCAAACATCATTATGACAATGAACTCTAGATCCAAAGAGCTACTCTGTTCGAGTGAAAAGTGTAAAGAAGATTCAGTTTAGCTATGTAGCCACAAAAAACATTATATTAAAAAGAAAGAGCGAATACCGAAGACATCTAGATCATAGAATCTTTTTAATCCCTTGAGGAAAGGTGCATTATCATTTCCATAAAAAAGGTGGAAACTGATTGCTTGGATAACAGAATTAATGAAGAATCTATACGAAGACAGTCGAGGTACAATAACTGGCAAAATATTTGAACGTGCTGGTCTTACCTAATGTGTACGTACATGTGATTTACTTTAGATAAAATGATTATGTATTTTCTCGCCTTTCCAAAATTTTTTTTGTATTTGCTCATCTTCTTCTTTCTCTTCATACTAAAAACATTAAAAAAATTAAAAATCTTGTCCCTCGAACAATATACTTCAATTTTTGGATCATATTTGTAGGCAACCATACCACAGTGTCAAGATTTTGCATAGTAACTAATTGGAAGTTATTCCAAATATCCTGAATACCTTTAATTTAAGATTTAATCCGGAGTATTTTGATTTCAAGTCACGATAGAATAGGACTGCCCGCAGGATACTTTGATGTCAGATATTTAGTTATATGATGGGGTTATTCTTGGAATCATCTAATGCCATCAATAAAAAGAAAATATCCAGCTCTTTGTCAACATAAAATCATCACAAGTAATGGAAAATTAATCTTTATTTTGAGTCAGTCTTTGTGACTTTGGTCCTATTTCGTGTATCGCTTAATTTAAATTCGTCACTCCAGATAACTCAATTCCATGCATGTCGAATCCTTTTTCTGGGTTCAAAATACGTATGGTATGTAAACAATTACATTGTAAAATCAATTTTTCTCATTCTACTCAAATAGGTGTCTATCTATTGCATGGACTCATTTCTGAGCCAATTCAAAAACAGTTGATCAGAAAAATTGGTTAAGTATCCACACCGCAATTTTATCTCTAAGGAATCCTTTGTTATGGGCGAAAACAAAGAAATTATTGATATATTATGATGGTACAATTCATAGTTATTGTAAATTACTATTAATTATAATTTATTGCAGTGGATTGCCTACCATTTTGTGTCAACTTTTAAGTCATAATAATTTGACATATTCTATGGTCAAAGTTAGCAGCTAGTGGTGAATGAAATTTATTGCAATTGAGTCCTGGACTATATAACCAGTGACACATCTGTAGAGAAAAGCAAAAACGACCGAAATACACAAAGAGACAATATTGGTCCTAATTATAAATCAATACCTCTCAACGGTTGGTTGGTTAGTTACTTACTTACCTCCTTATAACATTGTATGTATAAAGGAAGAGAGCAGCGGTCGAAAACCAGTCATTTTCCTCTATTAATATTCTCCGTAATTAATTTCCCGAAGCCAGTTAATTCGTGTTCGCGTGTATACAGATAGACCTTTTTATGAGTCTTAATGACGGTCTTCGGTTCAAGCCTATTGATCAAATAAGTACGTCATTATTCATTATTTAACGTTAAAGCTAGAGTATAAAATTTCAATCGGGATAAACAAACTTTCAATCAAAGATTAGACAATTATCTCTCAAGAAATGAATCAAAC
Organism: Diorhabda carinulata; assembly: GCF_026250575.1. Classification (NCBI taxonomy): domain Eukaryota; kingdom Metazoa; phylum Arthropoda; class Insecta; order Coleoptera; family Chrysomelidae; genus Diorhabda; species Diorhabda carinulata. The sequence goes on along the minus strand of NC_079462.1, from coordinate 30,565,664 downwards.
TCTTTAAATGGAATGAATTAATTATATAGAAATGGAAAGTTTATAAACCATCGTCTGACAAACCAACAAAAATAAATCAAATGATGACCACGGATATGATAAAAATGTAGAATAATAAATTGACCTGACCGATAGAGGTCCCCACAAATCAGATTTTTATATTCCCTAGGAGTAGCATTTTCAAAGGATAGTTGTCTTCAATATTTGGTTTGTTTTAAAGAGTTAACTATTCTGATTCTGATGTGAAAAAAGAATCGTATGTTGTCTAAGTATTGATTTCAACTGGAAAATAAGCGTTGGTTTGATAAGTATTACAGTGATATTTCTTCTTGAAAATCGACTAACATTATCTGGTATGTGGAAGTCAACCATGTCCTTCAAGAACCGATCATACTCAACCATCAGGTCTTAAAAGTTATAGTTATACCAACAAACATAGAAAAAAACATGAAAATGGTGATTGGAAACTAGGAAGTAAGAAGTAAACGGAAGTACTTCATAGTTCGTAGGTGTGGGCGGCCGTTGAGCACATAGATAGATAGACCCGTCATGCCCCAAAGTTACCGAAGTCCGATGTCCTTCGACAAGCCGACAGGCGCTTTGACTTGAACCTTTTGATGTCGTTAGGGCACTCACAGATAACGTGACTTGCAGTTTCGTCCTCCTCCATGTACCAGCGGTACTTCGGATCATCTATGATGCCCATGGTGTAATCGGAAGTACTATCATTGTCAAGTGGCAGTTTTTATTAATTTTGGTGATTTACTATGCTCGGAGACACTCTCAGTTTCAGGTTTTTTGTCAACAAAAATCGTATCACAACCCATCTCACAAATAGCGTGGAAATGTTACCGTGATGCCATAAGTTTTTTGCTCAATTGGGTGCCACTTTTCCTCACAATAAAACAAAAACAAATCGATTATTGCTGGATGATCAGCTCACCTTTTTCTGTATAAGAAATCCTGCATACCTTGTTCGATAATTTCAGAGGATGAAGCGCGTGAAACTTGTTGAGAAGTAAGCGAAAGTAGTATTTTTGTGAAATGGCGGTTATCATAAATTCTAGCGACCATTTCATCTTTCACTATGTTCGGTTTTCAGATTTTTTGCTAATGAAAATTGTATCACATCTGGCTGGATGCCTACTAAGATACTGAGATACACATGATTAGCACACAACTAGCACACGACTAGCGGCGACGGCTAGAAGCATTCCTAACTTTACAAATAACCATTGTTCAATAATATGGAATAATGGATAGATATTTGGAATAGTAATGAAAAATTAGTCACACTATTGTAGCTGCAGCTATTCAAAAAATCATTATTACCTTTATTTCCATTGAAAACTTAGGTATGGCTAAGAAGATATTGAAGATCATTCACGTTCGGGTCGCTCTTTCATGTTAAAAATGGATGAAAATTTCGAAAAAATCGCTAATTTCGATCGATCTAACCGTCGGCTAAGTACTCGTGCGATTGCTGAGTTTATAGGAATTGACAAAGATTGTATACGGAAAATTTTACGTGAAAAATTTTAACAAGCAACTGGTGCCTAAAATCCTCACCTTTGAACAACAAGAAGCTGGCAAAAATATTTGTCTTGGCACTTTTAATGCGTATGGAAATGACTTAAACTTATGAGAAAATATAGTAACATGTGACGAATCAAATCTGCATTGAAAATAATAAGATTTGAGTCTGTTGAAGGCTCCTGAAAGAACAAACTGAAAAAGATAACCTCTAAGGTTTTGAACAATGGAATATTCTCATGGAGCGATGTAGGGATGGAGAACGGGTATATACTGAAGGTGATAATAAATAAATATACATATTATACATAAAATGGAAATATTTTATGTCATCATTCTCGTTATTCAATAGCCATACCTTTTATACATTCTTAACTGGTCCATTTGTAAGATATTTTTCTAATCATATTATTAATACAGTTTCTCCCCCTGTTCGAACGAAGCCCCGAGTTAGTCCTTCTATTGAAAACTTCTTGTACATATATTAATGCGTATTCATATCTCCTTAGGCGGTAGCATTAGCAAATCAAAGAGATTTACATGACATACAAGTGTGGGAAGTATGACCATGTCCAGTCCTACCAAGGCCCTAATTCAATACGACCGCCAACCTCATGTATCTTTAATACAAGCATAAGGGTCATGAATGGACCCAAGAAACAGCTTCTTGACAACTTCCGACTAAGATTATTATGTACATCTAATCTTAGAAGACGACGATTCCACAAAATCCAGTGGTGGAAGTATGATTTACTAATATGTTGGATTTAAATATGATATATTGAGTGTACGAAATAATACGTTCAAGATCTTTGTAAACCAAAGTACCAGATAACAAAATAATTAACAGTTCTTGAAAATATTTCAATATAACTCAATTAGAGTCTTTACAATATCAAATAAATGGCAGGACTGGGCTAGGAACCGTGTTAAACAGACGATCACAAGAAATGTTGCTACAGATACTTCTTTTCCATTTTATTTTCAGTAAACAACAGTTTGAGGACTGTTGTGGTTTTGATAATGTAAAATTTCAGTCAAATATCAGTTCAAATAAAGTGACAAGAGAGAAATTACACTTTTCAAAAATTGTATATCAATTTTTTTGAAAAAATCATCAAAATTTGTCATGTTAGTTTTATTAGAATCATCAAATCATCAGGATTAGAGAAAGAAGACTGGACATTATAAAAGTGAACTGAGTGTTATTGTTTCCTTTAACTATCGCAGAATTGAGAATAGAATACAATGAAATAACACCTCTACAAATGAAAGAGCTGTGAAGTGGCTAGAGGCTGTATTATTTCCTGTCGACGGCTATTTGGATAGTTCACCAGGAAAACCTTATAGAATCAGTAATTTTGTGAAAGTTTTCACATCATCATATGAAAAAAGCAGTATAGCCATAATCACAACAAATTTGCCTGATGCTTTTTAATTTCCAATATTGAACGATCCAAAACTATTATTGGGATCACCAAGTCAACAATTCATTTATTCATTTCATCATTTAACTTCTAAATTTATCACCATCAATGGTATTGACTATAGTTTCTTCATAAGTACAAGATTCTGTATTTTGTGTAATCTCAAGTTAATATGCACAAGAAAATTTTTTATCTAATTAGTTTTCTCCTTAATTCATGACACTAGCACAGAATTTGACAAAAAAGTGATTAAAATATGGTATAAAATGACTCGTATTTTCAACCAAATATTTCAATAGCTTCAATGAAGGAACTTCAAATAGATCCATTGATCTTTTGAACGAAATTTTTTATTAACAATTCAATAATATATCGTAGGAGATTTAAGCCTTTCTGAATATTTTAACAGTGGAGCTTTTAATTTTTTGTTACGAAAAGGTTTCCCACGGTGGCACTGGTGAGGATAATATTTCGTTAGCAGTACAAATTGGAACATTCATTTGAGATTGGGAATTATTTATGGATGGAGGGCAAACGCATTGACCCTTTGACCGATGTTGATTAGTCGAAATCGAATGAATTCAGGGATGATAGCAAGCTGATTGTAGGAACGCGATGCGGTTTTGTTCTAGAAGGGAAGGTAGAGGAAGGGAGTAATGAAATTGGTTGTTTGAAGCTTTTATGCGAACTCAATCCTCACTTCAGAATCTATATATTTTAAGAAATAACTCACGACTTCTTTTAATACTGAACATTGGATTTTTAGTAGTGATAGGTAAGAGAATGATTCAATATAATTTTTTCTAACTATTGTGCAGTTGAAATTGATTTTCTATTACTGTGTCATACGTTTCTGACTCATACAGGATATCAAGTGTTAATTTGTTTATATATCGCTTAAATTCTACAGATTTATGAAGAAACGTTGTCAAAGCTCGCCTAGCAATGCACATATTAGAGAATCATAAGGATAGATTCGCTGTATCAAACTTTTGTGGTCTTTTATTGACATATTCAAGATTTAATCCACAAAAAAACATGAAACTCAAAACCAGTCAACAGACTCTACATCTTATTGTTATTTCATTACGGGATTCGCTCATTTATAATTCCAATATCAATACACTAGCACTTCTATTATCTTCAATACAATATTCAATAGAAGATTTGCTGGTCATACATTAACAACAAAAACCGCAAGAATGATTTTCCTTTGGATTCTGATATATCTCACTTGTTTTAATTCCCAACGAAATAGTGAATTTAAGATGAATTCATTATAAAAATCAAGAGAAGATTTAGATTAGATTAGATTTGGATTTTGAACCAGTGTGCACCTAAACTCAAAATATTTTTTATGTGGCTCTAATTCTCATCATTGTACCTCCAAAAAATATAGACACCACCGAAGGAGGCACGTTTTCTTGGGATTTATTGTCCTATTCTCCAAAATTCGAGCTATTTGCTGAAATGGGCAGATCTTTTCGAAGAATAGTAGCTCTGTCGTCTGTATGGCTTGCTCACAAAAACTACGATTGTCCTCTACAATTTTTAATATCTTAAGGTGGTATTTGCAGGATGTTGAAATGTCAGAAGGCAAACCACCACTCTTAAGAGAAGATTTAACTCGTATTTATCTTCCGGATCTTGTTCAAGTTTTCTTTACTTGACATTCGAAACTTTCACTACATCTAGTCTAGTATCTTTCTTTACAAAATATTCATGAAACTTTTTACGTACATAGTTACCACCAATAAGCAAGGAATAACAAATTATAAGGGAGAAAGTATATTTTTTGAAAATTTTAAATATACCGCTCGTTTCTTCAAGATCATGAAAGATTTTTGTATCATAATTTAAGGTTATGAAAATATTTCCTGATTCTGGAAAATATTTGTCGTTGATCAGCCATAACGTTTAAAGAGTCGTGGCGATTCTTACAGCTATAAAAAAGGATTTCTAAGCATACATCTAATTTGAACTCATGTTGAAGATGATTGTCACGAGGTAGATGGAGATTCCAATCTCAACTATGACTATTTTTCCAATTCAAACCTCATAGGAATCTATATGAATTGACAGAGAATGTGTGTGATAAGTTTTACATGAAAATTTCAACATACGAATAGTTTGTGCAAAATGGTGCCTAAAATCATCATAAAAGTGATAATAGATAAATATACATTTAGTTTTGAATATACACGACCTTTTTTCATCATTAATATCTCTCAAAATCATGTCTAAATCGACACAAAGCAAAAGTAAGTTATTTACGTACAAAGTATTGGAGAATTTAGCTACGAATGGACATATTTAATACCTAAACTTATATGATGAATAACTCTGTATACTGATTAAATTTTGATCATAGGATGCTTCACAACAAAATTTCAGATTAATCCCTTTCTCGATATCTGGGGTAAAACTTAAACAAAACCAAAAATTCTTATTACTTTCTAGAGCCTCCTGACAGTTTCCATTGAGTTTACGTCTAATATAAATCGTCCCATTCTCTTTCATTATTCAACAGCTTCTTTACCTTATTCAAGTACATAAATAAAATCGGTTAATTAGTGGTTAGGAGTCATTAAATGAATCATTACGAAATATTATAATTCGTTACACTGGCTCTTAATTAGAAACCATTACGAGGTTTTAGAAATTCGGATAATTACACCTGTTAAGGTAAAAGTTATTTTATTAATGTTCATAATTTAAGAGACAATGGATTATTCAGGAATATTGGAGCACAAACTGTTTTAATTTTTTTTTGGGAGTAAACATTAAGATTAGTCGTTTTATCGTCATTTATTACAGTCATTATAAAAGCGATATAATTAAGTAATTGTGAATGATAGGGAGAGACTCGTTGATAAGATCTCGTGACACCTGAAGAAACTAAATAGTTTCTTTCAGAAGTAAACTCGACTTGACGAACTCGTTATAGAGGAAGAGCCAGTGATAAATTTTAGGTGGTCATTTCAAATGTCACGAAATTTTCTACAGTAAATCCTGAATACCTACTGTAAATTTGGCATCTGTGGACTTCATTAGACGTAGGTTTGAAATGACACATAATGCAATAGATTTTCATGAAGAACGAAGTATAAAAAAAGTCTAGCATAGCATACGAGTCTGAAGTATTATATGATGAAGTAGCAAATCAACACACACTATTCACAATAATATATTGTAATTAACCAAAAAAGAATACTTCAGTATAAATGATAGCAAGATCGACGCACAAGTAAAACTGAGCTGCACTCCCGAAATGATCGTAAACGACTACTGAAATGTTGAATCGCATGCATCACCCCAAACTATCAGAGGAACCCAACTTTGTATTCATACCTGTGCTAGGACCTCCGAAATGTAAACTAAGAAATATAGAAGTATGTCACAGGTACAGGTAACAGCAATAGACCTTCTACAAATTGTTACTTCTAAAAGAAAATAATACGTAGAATATTACGCGTTTTAATATTTTTCCATAGTATCATTGACAATGACCTAAAGAATGTCTGCGTCAAAAGTATAGAAAAATCTATTGCATTATGTATCATCTACGTCTAATGAAGTCCACAGATGCCCAGTTAGCAGTAGGTATACATGATTTAATGTAGAAAGTTTCGTGACTTTTGAAATGAACCCCTGAAATCAGTCACTGGCACTTGGTCTATTACACTGACAGAAAAGTAATTAGTGCAACTTGTTTTCAGTGTATATTGAGTTTTCACCTCTCTCACCTGAACAATTTGTCGCTGCTGTACACAGATCAATACGTGTGTTATATCAAAGTTAGCATAAATGTATTCTAAATTCTATTCGTGCAGAAACAAATATAGGCTTGATGTATCAAAATTCTTTCAAGTGAAAGGTAGCATTGAAAGTATACGCATTCCTGATATGTCTATTTCTAAATCTAAGGTACATTTTTCCAGGAAACTAGCTTTTCTGCTAGAACCCATTTCAACAATCAATTTTGTAAGAAATTTCTGGCTAAATCCGTTTTAGGCCTATTGTCGGATATTTATGGAATGAAAAACGTGTCTAAAGTAAACGCAGTCATTCCAGTATCTTCATCAGGTGTTTAATAAAATCCCATTTTTTGTTTTACTTTTTTCCATTTCTCCCTAAACGCTTATTTCTTCAAAATACTCTTGTACATCCATGGAAAACTTACGGATTGATTCGTGAAAATCAGCAACGGTGATAAAATCTCATCCTTGTAAACAAAATTTGCCGCCTCTCGTAATTTGCCGCCATAGGCTACAGCCTACTCAGCAGTCTGCCTGCCTGCTGCTAGATCAACCACTGGATAGAGAATCAACAATATCTACGAGTAATTCTAATGTTAATTCATTAATTTGTAACTTATAAATGCCATCCCACAACTCTTTCATAAGAATTCAATTAAGAAAAGAAGGTCCGTTCATTAGTTTCTTCTAGAAATAAGATGATTAAACCACATTAAAAACGAAGCATGCCTACAGAGCAATACATAGAAGAAAGTCAGCTAAGATGGTTCAGACATGCGTAAAGAATTAATGAGAAAAGGATTATAAGAAGAATATTAGAAGCCAGAGAAGAGTATGAGGGAGAAAGAAAGACCAAGAAAGATCTGGATATATGAAAGTCAAACCGACTGAGACAGAGGTACCGCCACAAACGAAAGACCTAAAGAAATAAAAAGAATTGTGAAAGATAGACATACATTCAATTAGTCTGGAAACGCTTCTTACCTTCTTACCAAGTAATTTTATTAAGTTTGGGAACTTATACAAGTCATAGCAGATGAATATGGCGAGGGACGTAATAAATCGTAATGCAGTGAATGTTACTTACATCCCTTGTAGTATAAATAATTATTCGAACCCCTTTTTGATCAGATTTTCCATACAAAAAGAAACAATATCCTCTCATATTTGGTGAGTGATTGAATCGCCTGCTTGTATCAATGACTTCAGGAACTAGTGTTAAGACATTCATGTAAGCATAATACCATCATTTATAAATCCACATCTAATTACCGTTTGTTCATTCATTCTGGAATTTCTAGGAAACCCCAAAGGAAACAAAGGTCAGAGGAGTCTCGTTATATATACATACACATACTTTAACACATATACGTCGAGGTTGGAGGGAGAAGGAGCTGCATTCACCTCGTATTTGTCTAGGACCTTAATTACACACAGCGACTGAAACGGATAGTTTTAATAACTTTTAACTATGTTGGTACTGGATTCATTAAATCAACATTACGCTATTAAGTTTTGGCCAGTAGGCATCGTACCAGTGTAGGCTCAGAGTATGTTTTGTTAGATACAAAATTGAGAAATGATTGTTGGAGAAATTCAATTATTGTATGATGAAACTACGTGTTGATGTTGATTATATTATCGAATGGGTTTAGAAAGATGGGAAACTGTATGAAATTTAATTTTATCAGAATGTTAATGACTAATGAATCGTAGCAAAGATTGAAACTCAACTACCACGTGTGAAAAACCTTAAGAATCATAATAAACTGCAAAAATTCAGACGTTTCAAATTACAGTAATTGCTTTATAGTGAAATTCAAGTGAATAACATAATTTATAATGTCGTTCCTTGTAATTAAATCATAACTGTGATGAGTAAAATTCCACTGGAAGCTCGTAAGCACAACTTTGTCCAGATAACAGGAAAACCTCTACATCAAAGAGCAGATAAGCAAATTAGATAAGTGAGATGGCGGTCTCATTTATTTATAAAGTTGTGAATATATGGGAAACAAAGAATTTATAAACCCGATACGTCATAAAACTCTGAACTATCTGCGTAACGAAAAATCACCAAATGATTCGAATGAAATTATTAGCAATTCTCTTATAACCTCTCACCTGGACTTTCATATAATCGTACATAAGTAATAGCTAAACGTAATTCTCAAAAGATACTTCCATATAATTCTTCTGGAGATTCAGATTATATAGAAATGTCATAAATAAAAAAAGTGATTATTTACCCTTTAATACCAGAGTTTGCAGAACTATAAACACTATAAACCTTTGATGCATTTTTAGAGTTCATACATTTCCTATTTATTTTCATTCCACCTCGTAACTCGATCTTCAGCTTCGCGAATCATTGCAATGACCATATCAGCCCTGGAAAGATCAGCAGTATATATTGGAGCATTGTCTTAGAGCAAGCTTAGAGCGCGGTTGATTTTGCCGCGCCCTTTTTCGATAAACTTTTGATGTATTTGCCTTAATACGTCACAGTAATATGCCAACGGTTGTATTTGATTCCTGAAATTGAATCAAAAGGATACCTTCGTGATCTTTGCTTTTTTATTGGCACCGGTTCTCTTTTGTGATGCTATACTATGAAATTTATTTTGGATGTCAGATCATAGTAAAAAAATATAGTTCCCTCATACGTTACAATCTATCGGAATAAACTTTCTTGGTCCTTGCGGCAAAGTTATAAAAATGTTTTACTCTACGCTTCTTTTGCACCGAGTTTAGAATTCGAGGGGCTTACCTTACAATAATTTTTATCATATTTAATTGCTAGGATTCTTAGGATTCTTTTTTTCTTAAGCGTCGGTCACTTATAACATTTTCTTTCACTAATTTATTGTTTTCTGGAGCAGTAACCGTCACATACCGTCATACCTCCCACAAGTGGGTGATCCTTTAATGAATTTCGTCGCCATGAAACAATTGAAACCAAACCACTCCACCATAGACCAAGTACACAGGATAACCGATGTCATAGAAAAATCACTAGAAAAGAAAAAATTCTGATTCTCTATTTTCTTAGACGGGGTTCAGGCATCTGACAAAGTTTGGCATGAAGGGCTCAAATAGAAACTGAATAAACTCTTGCCTAACCAATATGCAAAAAGGTTCTATATAAAAGAACGAGCCTTCAGAATGAAGTAAGAAGATGCTTATTCGGACTTGAAAAAAATCAACGCTGGTGTATCACAAGGTAGTGATCCTTTATCTATTATACACCTTAATTAGAAAACTACGCTATCGCCACGTTTGAGGACGATAGAGCTGCTTTGACCGTAGTTGATTTCCACGAAGAAACAGCAATCAATCTAGAGGTACGATGAACAAGTAACATATGCTAATACAACAAAATATTTGGGGCTAACACTAGATGCGAAGAACTGGGTATAAAATACAAGAAAATGTAATGGTAGCTGAGAAAACAATCCACTCTCAATTTATAATAAACTACCTTTATATGAACCGGTATGGACCTACGGGTTTCAACTATGGGAATGTACCAGCGAAAGCAAAACCAAAATAATCCAAAGATTTCAAAATGAAGTGCTAAGGAGCATCGTTGGTACTTTCGAAATTCTGTTTTCATTTTGTGTTGGTGTTAACTCTTGTTTAGTAAAAAAGTTCCTAACAATTAGATTTAGTGTCGTTGTTCTAACAATGCTGTAATAAAATGGATCGAAGCTGTGTGAAGCTTGCTGAAGTTTGTTACTGACGCGTGGATAAAGATTTTTGCGAACGCAGGAACGCACCCCCACTACGTATGTTTCAAATATCTGTTATTTCAAATAACCCAAGAATCCAAAAGTTTTAATTCTAACAACCAAGAAAGTGCTTATTCAGAAATAAACGGGCATGTGCAGCAATATGGGAAGGTGTACATCAATTTGAAATAATCAAATACTTGAGAATTGAAAGATGTTTTAAAAGAGGTATCACACCCTCTTGCGACCATATTTTGTGTAAGAGATTGTGTATATTACAAGAGTTACGTTCTTATCTTTATTCTCACATTTATTTTGGATAAGAACTTTTTGTTAGTACACTGTTTATTGAAAAATATGAATAAAATTATTTAATTTATTCCCCATTCTTCTATTCCACATTCATATCAAATCTAGGAGCACATAAAACGATTCACTTCTTTATTAAACTAAAATTCGATATTATTTCTCTTTTTAACAAAACGACTGACAAAACTGTTTACTTCATCTAAATTCACTGTGAACAATACCTCCATTTTACGTCTTTGTTTATTCCCCGTCAATTAGCAGGGAGAAGAGTGTTTCTTTATGCAATTACATTCTGGGAGATGGGGATAAATTGTGTCAAAACCAGGAAATAAATTCACTTGATGAGGGCTATTCACACAGTACTGTGCATTCGGGATATTAATCACTTTTCTTGCTGTATGCTCTAGTGTTCCTCTATGAACAGCTGAAAAGGATGAGGTGGATTTACGAGCGAAGACCGTTAGTTGAAAGTCAAGGAGGCTATTGAAAGGAAACTGTCCCATTATTTGACAATATCTCTAATTGTAGAGTGATTCAACTGTGTAACATCTTATAGCAAAAATTCATTTTAACATAATGATCTAGAGTTTGAGAGTTATTTGTTGGAATCAAAATATAGAATGAAAAAATGAAATAATTCTTCATAATATTCATCATAGTCAAACAATTATACACACGAGAGTTCTATTATCAATAAATGTGGATTACCAATATCACTTTTTTTTTAACTTTGAACACCTCTAATTTTCAAAAGAATGTTCTCTTTTTTTCCCTAATATAACGGAACCAAAATAAACCAAAATATTTGAACTACTCTACTTTTCTTTTGCATGTATTGCATACCCTTCTTGGGTACTATTACCCTTATTTTCTTTGTTCTTCTTCTTCGTACAACCTTCTTCTAGTTTTCTCACACATGGTTACCATATTATTCATAACGCAGAGCTCCGATATAAGTCAATTCCCAGTATCCTACCAGTGTATGGCTTTTACTTTTTGTGTTTCCATTAATCGATTCATGTATATTTATGCAAGCTTTGATTGTGGTTTAAAGTTTTCCTTAACTCCTCTCTTTTACTCTGTCAAAGGCTTTTTTTCATGTCTAAGGAACAACAATCTATAATTTTGTCTTTTCTACCATCTATTTAACTATAAAAAACATGTTGATTAGGATCTGAATACAAAGAATTATTGAAATATCTTCTTATTTCGCTAATAAAATTCACTATTAGAGCATTTTGTAGTTTTATCTGCTAACATGTATTTTTTCCCTTTAAAATCACATCGGATCGGTATTTATGACAAATCATGTGTCACTTCTGTATATTATTGTGTTTTATTACCTCAGAAATTTACACATCATATGATATGAATCAGACTATGTATAGAATTGCTAGTTTTGGAGGTTTCCGTTGATAAAAAAATCTCCTGTAGCAAAGGTTGATTCATGATTTATTATCTGGGTCTCTAGTTTCTGTGAGGACATGCAAAACACAGATTATAAACCGACCAGCAACCTTGATACCTTATTCTTTGAGGATACGCTCTAAATATATTTCAGCAACTGTGGAACTCTTCTATGTACCATGAAGCCTCAGCGTAATCATACTGCAGCTTCTACCGAAAAGGTTGCGGACTCGCGATATAAACAATGATCGATATACTTTTCGAGATTATCATAAATATTACAATAATATAGCGAATTTTCAAAAACTTGTTTTTCCAACAGGTTGTATAGTACAGGAGCTTTGTGTATGAGCTATAAATAGTCTTATTTCCAAGCAACTATGTAGTAATAAAGAAACCCTGTTTTTCAGCTGCTTTTCGGGGATATTTCAGCCGAAAGATTTGTTAATCTATTAGATGATATGTAACTAGAGAATTAAAACAGAGAAAAAAAGACATTTTTAATAATATTAGCTTCAAAACGTTACATTTTGTGTGTCGTAATTTTAGTTTCAGGAATTCTCTCTAGATAACAGAAGCTAGTGTCCTTTTGACCTTTGATTGAAATATTTGCATGAAAATTATAAATATCAATATTCTTATTTACTATTGAAGTCTTCTTTATTATAGCATCTGTAGCACACAGAGTACTTGTATCATTTTTAAACCCCAACAATTTACTGTTGTCAATGTTTTTCATGGTAACGGGTGTTGTGTTTGTCTTTATGCCTGTTTGCAATTCCCTCGGAAATAAAAGTCTTGTTCAATTGTTGACTTTGGCCAATTAACTTTCTAACAACTAGAACAAAGGCATTTTGATAACCAAGTTATCGTCTTCAGAGACCGAAGGTAATGCATTCAATAATTTATTATTGGATACATTAACAATTTTACATTATTAATATTTCTTGATTGTACATTGACAGTCAAGTCATTAGATTTTAGTTTATCTTCAGTGTCTGAAGACGATAACTTGGTTATCGAAATGCGCGCCAGACAGTGTAATTGTGAGTGTTGGTGGTGGTGTAAACAGTGTATTCAGTATATACTTAGTACCCTTGGAACATAAATATTTATTTTATATTTAAAAATAATGAAATAATTGACGTGAGGAATTTTTTAGTAGTATATGGAGAAGTTTTTCAAGAACAATCCTATCTCTAAGTGATCATAATTTAAAAATTGACACACATTTCTTTAATTCTCTTATTTAAAACAGAGAACTTTCTCACTGTATTATTGTGATATTTGAGTTTGTCTAAGGAAACATATAGACTATAATTAAAATATTTATGAATTTATCTTGATTCATCATGGAATTGTCGCCGACTCCGGATCCCACTTCTGATATATAATACCGTCCAACAACGGCCCACAAGTGCATTATTTGAGCTCGACCAAGCGCGATAACGTATTATTGAGTGAAACAACGATGCCCCTGGTTATTTGTTCACCTAGACAAAGAGCGAATATACACCTTAGCCGTAGCTGTCTATTAGATCGAGAGCTGATCTCTAAATCGTTAATACTATTCCAAATGTATTTTTAGTAGTGTATGTCATGGAGTAAATGATTTCTCTAGTTTTTCTTCTTCATATGCAACGTTCTCAATATGTAAAAGCTATTTTTCTTCACGCCTATCGCTACAGTTTCATATCAAAGAAACTCTCAATTTATTTCATCTCCTTGGCTCTGGTAAAAAAATTTGTTTATGTTGTTTATGTTCAACTGTTCTTAATAACCCCCAAACCTTGTTGATTTTTTTCGCACTTTTTCATCGGTTCTACGTCCCATCCAAGGTATTCCAAACATTTGTCTATGTTTTTACATCCTCTATAATTTCAGAATCTACGTCTCCATTTCATACAACAGACAAAATAAGACCATTAGTTGTAATGGCGGTGGTCGTTTATTAGAAAAGTTCATTTCTTTCCTATATCCGAATATGTTTCGATATGGTATGCTCCAAATACACACTTGAAATTTTTCATCTGAATTACAGCACACTTTGAGTTGGTCGATAAAGGAACTGGTATTTTGAGCATTGTAAAATATATTGGGAATTGGCGGTAATCAACGCTGCTGGTTTGACTGCGCGTTTAAGCTGATCGCAAGATCTTCGCCTATTTTCGGATACAGCACGAAAAAAATTAATTTGAATCCACTGAAAATGTGAAAGTGATCTAAATTTCCAGCTCCTGATCTATATTATGAAACCAAGTCCCTTATCGACTGTTCCGGTCCTTCCTTCTGGCCTTAGCGGATACCTTTCGCATATGTTTATTCAAATGGTCGGGTCGGGATTCCATGTTTTCGAATCATACTCGAGTCGACTACGATGAATATATTAATAATAATAGTAATGATTATGTTACAAGATGTAGAAGCTTGTGTTGTGATGGACATATAGCCTAGTTTTTATCAGAAATATATTTATTATTCATAAGCATTGTTAATAAATTGAGTTATACTTATTTATGAAGTGAATGAAAACTATGTTTATCATTTACAGCAGTTACAGTCCTCAGAGCCAAAAGTTTTAATGACAAAGTATGAGCCATTTTCTCTTGAAATAGGTTGATTATAAATACTTTCTGTTGATAAATCGTCTTGATTTTAGGTCTCTTTTCATTGAAAATTAGTTTATGGTAAAAATTTTGACGTTTCGACTTATTTGGATCTTTATAAAAATATGATTGACATTAACCATTTGCAAATTGTTAACAAATGAAGACAATTTATTAACAAAAACATGTAAAAGGTCTAAGAAATAAAAAGTTGAATAAATATACTGTAACATAAATTATTATATATTATATGTATACTGCATATTTGATTTGATTTTTCATTTTAAACGCATTTAAAGAATATAACAGAAAAACTATGAACCCAAGACTCGAGTCTCAATTTTCCATACAGAATGTGCAAAATATATATACAAGTTTTGTTTCAAAGGAATCGTATATTTTCATATTTCTGTGTCATAACTTATGTTCGGCGAATTTCTTGTTTTTCTGTAGTTCTTCGAGTTACGAGTATCCAAGCTGCGTATTATTGCAGGTGTCCTATACAATAAAAAAACTGGGTTGATATTTTTAGTATAAACAAATTGGATCGTGAGTTTTCCACGTTCAAAAGAATTTTCTGTTCAGCCATTTTTAGCGTAGTTGACGTGATTCCATATAAAATTTTCTTTATCCCCTTCAATCTTGAGTAAAAGAGATACGATGCGTCTTAATTACCAGAACGTGTACATGTAGGATAAGACAAGCATCAGCACCAGGTTTGTTTTAATAAGTAGTCGAATAAGACGAAGAGTGCAAATAAAGCAGCCCCGTTTACAGGGACGAATTCTAAAAAGTTGTATCCGACATTTTGAGGAGGTTTGAAAAAAAATCATTGTTGTGGACAGCATGCTCTTGTATTCCGATCTTCTTTTTTCTTGTTCTTATACCTTATAAGGTATCAGATAAGGGATCCGGACCATCTTGTAGATAATTCTTGAAATATCTTATCACCTCAGTTACTCCAAAGTTTTCCGTTTTCATCCTTAGTTCCTTTATTTTGTTTATCCATTATTTCCTTTACATTTTTAACGGATTCCTTCATATTTATTCACATTTTATATTTCTTTTGTTATTAGCTTCAATTATTGTTTTTCTAATGCCTTCGTTTGCTATTTTGTTCCACGTCGTTATTTCCACACTTCTTGTATGTTTTTTTTTGTTCCATCTTTCCTTTGTATTGTCAAATCTTCTACTTCGTCTGCTCTGTTTGGTACAGTTATCACGTTATATATTTCGACTTTCATATATGTGGGTCCCGATATTATTTTCACTTATAGCATAATGAGTATTTGTCGATTTATCATTTCTGATTCTATTTTCACGTCTTCTAATATATTTCCCAGATTTTTGAACGTCATCACTTTTTCTAAACCTCATATTTTATTTCTTTGTTATGTCGGTCGTTTCGATTTTCATCTTTTATCATAATTTTAATTCTTATGCATATAAATGTTCTTGATTTTATGTCTCTTCTGTTTTAAAATTAGTTTTTTTAATAATTTTTGGAAGAAAGATAAAATTTGACGTTAAGTCTTTATCAAAATATGATATTGATACTGACAATTTGCGCATTAATATTAATTAGTAGATCACCTTTATCATGAACATCAAAATAAGAATAAAATCAAAATAGAAAATGTTCTAATAAATACGTAAATTGGAAGTGTCAATATCATATTTTGATAAAGACTTAAAGAAAAGTTGAAACTTTAAATTTTATCTTTTCTCCTAAAATTATAAAGAAAACAGAAGAGACATAAAATCAAGAACATTTAGATGCATTAATATATCAAAAGGTCTAAGAAATAAGGAATTGAAGAAATTTTAATTCTTTTTGTTACAATTTCTTCTTTAGCCTATGAATTTTGTTATAGGATTCAATAACAATTGATTTAAGAAAGCAAAACGCCGATTTTATGATTCAATATTTCATCATCTTTCTTGGTGATATTTATAGCTACTGCTAACCAAACTTTCTGCGTTACCTTAAAAGCAGCTGAGAAACAGAATCAAAAGTATGAATCTTGTCTTTAATATCCACTATCAAGATCGCATTTTCGGCATGTAAAATAAACTGCTTGTATTTAAGCTCCTCTTATGTTTCACCTCCAATTTGTACTTCTGGCGTTATTATCTTTTCGGAACATTTATATCCCGTATTCTCATTTCTTTTAGCATTCTTCATATTTCTCTTCAAACGAACTAATCTAAATGCTGAGTTGAAGTTAATGAACAATGATAATAGTTCTCTTATTTTCTGTTTTTTGACACACTCTTATTAGTTCGTTCCGTGTATTTTGTTTGTAACTTAATTTTTGACCTCGGTTTTGTCCCACTTTCAGCTTTCTTACTTTACACACTTATCAAAAATTGACAACAATGCAATAATTCGATCAAAATATCTGGTTTTCCTGGTTAGATCCGCCAGTATTTTATATAGTTAATTTAAAAATGTCATAGATAGTACCCCATGCTTTTATAATAGTGAAATAATTTACAAAGTGTTTTTAATTTGTTCATATTATAATTCAGTTTATCAATTTTTTTACTATTACCAAAGATAGATTTATTTGTGCAGTCTTTGGGCTTCCTGTTGTTTTATTCTAACTAATGTAATTTTCCAAAATTCTTGCTTCAAGCTTTGCCTTGTAATTCGAAGTTGTTTCCTGTCTATTTTTTCCTTCCATTTTTACTTATGTTCATCTGTATTCAAGATGCTCTGTTATCAATATTTGTGTTTCTATTATCTCCCTTATTATTCTTTTTAATATTCCATACAACTTTACTCTCTTTAATTTTTTTTTCTACAATAAGCTCAGTTACTTGGTATACAATTTCATCCTTCCAATACTCTTATTCGGTTTTCTTCTATGACAAATTTGTTTCGCTGAGAGTCCACTATTCCATCATCGTATCAATATTTGTGTTTTCAGTATCTCTTCTTAAAATATTTTTGATATATACTCTTTCTCTTCTTTATTCATATGTTTACTTCGCTTATCTTCCTTGTCTGATTCTTCTCATACATTCCATACGGCTTTTCTTTCTTCCTTTTTCTCTTTCACAAGCTCGGTTACTTTCTACTATTCCATTCATTTCTGCAAACGTCCATTATTCCCCTTCGTTTTTCCTTTCTTTGAAATCAGCTTTCATAAAATGTTATGTATTTCCTCCTAGAGTCCAAATTCTTAATATATTTGGCAGTTATTATGTCACTTAATTATTGGAAAAGAAAAATACACTAGTCCAATTGGTGACTTCATCGTAGTATGACATAATTTGTGTTGGAATTATGTCGTGCATAAATTACAGATGAAGTCCAAACCTGTATATTACAATTCCTCTTTTGCTATACGCACTCTATAAGCAAGCAACCACTACGACGTGGATTAACTCAATATTTACAATTGAAAATTGACGAAAGTGGAGAAAACAAGGTTTTTAGGTTTAATCCAGACTACGGGTTTAACGCTTTCCTCTCTTAAACAGAAATAAATCTAGTGTCGAAGAGAAATTTCGGTACAAAGAATCAAAGCTTCATTTACCGACGAGAAAATTGTCTGGCGTGAAATATTTCATCTCAAGTCTAAATATTTCCAGCTAAGAGTGTTCAGAGAAATTTTAATCAGTATATAACAAGCAAAAGACCAAAGAAGCAATTATGAGACGCGTTGCCTTATGAGACACATGCAAATATATGAATTCTGATTCTGATTGAGCTTGGCGTTCATTAATTCAGCCATTGTGCCTGAATAAAGGATAATTCACAAGAGTACAAAATATGGAGACCTACTTCGTATGTGAATTTCGATGTGTTCTTCTCGAACAGCCCACAGGATAGCATAGTTGATCTGTACCTTGGATGGCCCTTTGAATTGGTGCTTTCCAGCCACTTGTTGAGAAAGTAGCGCGCTATTGACAATACTTCCAGGGATACACATATCATGAAAATCAGAAATAAAAACAAAAAATTGTAAACAATCGAATAAAAAAATTGAATGAACTAATTTTCGAAACGATTAAATGTAGATGGATGCATTATATCTGTATGAAAACCAGTCTACGCTGAAAAAAGTATTAGCAACATTCAGTTATCGAAGAAACTGCTAAGAATACCATTGTTTATCAAACTATTGACCAAACTTTTGGAAAAATCTCTAAAAACCAACAAATCTATCAATCTATCAAGTGTTATCCAGATCTTATATTCATTATATACACCGAGGACCTCAAAAATGCATATTCTCAGATCTTGTTGAAGCTTCAATAGAAAGTTATTTAGAAGGAATCTCATCATAAACCTTAAAGAACAGTGAAATTATTGAAATTGGAAGAGTAATTTGAGGAAAATAAATATGTGAGCTATGCATCTATTGATAATTTCTATCATTTTTCTTACTTTACAGATACGAGTATCCAGTATAATTATTTTAATAAAGAATTAGCTAGTTGATTTTCAGGTGGATTGAAATCAGTTTTTTAACCAAGTTTCTCATTCCCTTACTCTCAATGGTGATCTAAAGAAAATTTTAAATGGATTATAGACATGAAAATACATGAAAGCTATGGTAAATATCATCCGCTTTATCTGGCCCCATTATTTTTTAATGCTCTCACTCACTGAGACATTCTTCGATGATGCAAACAAAACAGAACTGCTGTTGTGTATGACTCTGTTACGCTTGTCTAGTCTTTTCACATGGCTGATTCCATTTTTGGGTGAAGGGTGCACAGTCACTTCCTTGGAAGCCGGTCCGACACAAAGAGTTAAAGAAATCACTGTTCCATAGTCCGGAACAAATGCAGCACGGAAATCGCAATATAAATTCTTTCAAATTCTAAGGAACACTGTGTAGTGAAAGCTCATGACGAAAAGCGTTTTCACTTATTCCAGAAATTAGAATCATACCAAGCGAAAGGAATTAGTAGCTTATATCAAAATACGGGTATCTAAATGAAATTGCATCGTGAAGATCAGAAATGTAAATCTACATATAGCCTTATTTAAAATGGGGGCATGAATCTCAATTATAACATGTTTTAATAGATAACGTGTATAATTCAGAGAAAAAAATGGAGATTTTTATTCAAATTGACTGCATTCTTCGATGCAAATGTCTATGCTCTGGATTTGTTACAATTTCATAGCAAAGTTCACATTTTACATTATTTGATTTTAAATATTTTCAATCTCACAGAACTGTCAATTGTAAAAAGTGCATCTTCTATTCTTCTTCTACTTTCTCAGATGTAAGACGAGGACTCCCTTCTCTTCTTTTCAGTTATGATTTTCACCTTCTTCTTCCCCAGCTTCCTTATTGGATTTACCAATTTCTCCTCAGTCTACATTTTTCTTCCTTGGTATTGCTGTTTTGTATTATAGTTATTATTAACACGTTCACATTAACATTTATTTGTAAGAAAATTTTTTACATAGCTTTAACAACAGAACTTATTATATATCTCATTTCTTCCATTCGCTCAGTAGTCGGTTGGTCGGACAGCGTTGCCAGTTTTCATGAGTTTTGAATTAATTCTGGCGTGAACATACTCCCCGCGTTGAAAGCATAAGGATGGCTTTCAAAGGTCAACTGGAAGGGGGCAGATTTTTTGAAAGCTTCTTTTGATGATTTCTCCAGAGGGAGTTCTTATAGAAGCGACCCTAGCGATACCGTCAGGGCCTCTATGGAGCTTGCTGATTCTACCTAATAACCACTGAGTGGGCATAGTGTTCTCGCCTTTCACTAAAACGAGAGAATCTTCTACTAGATGGCCTTGGTTGGACTTCCATTTGGTGCGTCTTTGGAGCTCCGCAATGTACTCAGATTTCCATCTGTTCCAGAAGTGCTGTGCTAATTGTTGTACGAGCTGAAATCTGGAAAGTCGATTCATTTTTATGTCGGTGACATCTTGATCAGGTGCTGCAATTATTGGTCTTCCAATCAAGAAGTGAGCTGGGGTAAGAGGTCCAAAATCGTTGGGATCAGAGCTCAGTGGGCATAAAGGACGCGAATTCAAAATCGCCTCGATTTGTGCGAGAACTGTGGCAAATTCTTCAAATGATAAATGAACTTGGGTCAAAACGCGCCTTAAATGGTGCTTTACGCTTTTGACAGCTGCTTCCCACAAACCTCCGAAATGAGGAGAGTAGGGTGGTATAAACCTCCACTCTATATTCTGAGAGCTACATTTCTCGATTATAGTGTTGCTGCCATGTTTTAGAAAATCCTTTAGCTCTCGCTGTGCCCCGACGAAGCTTGTTCCATTGTCGGACAATATTTTTGATGGTTTGCCTCGTCTAGAGACAAAACGATATAGCGCTTGAATGAATGATTCTGAAGAAAGGCTAGAAATCAATTCCAAATGGACTGCTTTAGTTGATAAACAAATAAATACGCCAATATAACATTTACTTAAACGACAACCTCTACCTTTCTTATCGTTAATCATAAATGGCCCCGCGTAATCAACTCCCACTATTGAAAATGCACTAGAAGGATTAGTTCTATCGCGCGGTAAGTTGGCCATAATTGGCTGTATGGTTTTAGCATTGAATTTGAAGCATTTCACACAATTCTTAACAGTCTTTCGTGCAAGATTTCTACCGGATATAACCCAGTAATTTTCTCTTATAGTGCTTAAGAGCAGCTGAGGGCCGCCATGCAATAGGCGTTCATGTTCTTGTAAAAATAGTAGCTTTGAAAAATGATGCTTTGAATTGATCAAAATTGGATGCCTTTTGTCAAAGGAGTAATTTGAATGTTTTAGTCGCCCTCCTACGCGTAGCAAAC
This sequence comes from Diorhabda carinulata, assembly GCF_026250575.1. Taxonomy (NCBI): domain Eukaryota; kingdom Metazoa; phylum Arthropoda; class Insecta; order Coleoptera; family Chrysomelidae; genus Diorhabda; species Diorhabda carinulata. Next base: position 30,544,102 of record NC_079462.1, on the reverse strand, counting down.
CATCGGGTTCTAGAAAGGGACTAAGACTTAATAGATTACTATGGGAGCTCAAAGGCTTGTTATTTTTCAATGTTTCAATTTCGGTAGAATACGATTGAGATTGACAAATTCGAATGAGACATTTTAGAGAATCACTTAACTCCTGTACTGTAAGAGAACCGCCTCTTCTGCGATTTCTCTGAAGACAATTATCCTTAAATCGTAAAATGTATGCCATTGTTCGTTGCATTCTTGAGAAATTTGAGAAACGTTCAAAGGGAAAACTCAGAGTAGGGGGCGCAACATTGGTCAGAAGACTGGATTTAAGTTCAGGTAAATCATGAACCACCTCCAGCTTGTCATTGGGCCAAAAACTTGGGTCCTTAGCTAGCCAAGTAGGGCCGCGCCACCACAAATCAGAGTTTAAAATTTGACTAGGATATATTCCCCTTGAAGCAATATCTGCTGGATTATCGTGGGTGGGGATGTGCCTCCAATCGGCGTGTTTAGTGAGAGACTGAATTTCTGCCACTCTATGGGCCGTGAATGTTTTTAGCAGATTCGGGCTTGTGCGTACCCAAGCTAGAGTTATAGTTGAGTCCGACCAAAGTGTGAAAGATTTGAATTGAATTTTCAAAGCAGTTTTAGCTTTATCTGTTAGGCGGGCTAGAAGCAATGCTGCGCATAATTCCAACCGCGGGATTGGTATTGTTTTTATAGGTGCCACCTTTGCCTTGGCGCATAACAGGGATACATGAACCTTTTGATCGGAATCAATACTTCTCAAATAAACACAGGCTCCGTAAGCCTTTTCCGAAGCGTCAGCGAAACCATGCAGTTGTAATTCAACAGCATTCTTGCAAATAGCTTGTCTGTTTAACTCAAGATCGTTCAAAATAAGAAGCTCCTTCTCCAACCTTACCCAATTTTCAGATATAGCTTTTGGAATAGCGTCATCCCAAGCTAATTTATTTTCCCATAATTTTTGCATTATCATTTTTGCGATAATAGTACATGGGCTTAGTAAACCAAGGATGTCGAATATTTTTGATATAGTAGATAAAATTGTGCGTTTTGTGACCTTTGTACCTATAGGATTGGTATGAATTTTATATTGAAGCTTATCGTTATTGCAAACCCATATCAAGCCTAATGTTTTTGTTTTGCCATCATGCGCAAATGCTAGTATATCGGATTTTAAATCATTTGAACTTATATTTTTGAGCGCGTTGGTGTCGTTAGAGCACCATTTTCGGAGTGCGAAACATCCCGATTTAAGAGTGTCACTTATCGCTTTACATATGTATTGCGCATGCTCAAGTGTAGGTGCACCTGTTAACAGGTCATCTACATAAAAGTCGTGCTTAATGATTTCGGCTATTTCCGGGTTCATTTCTTGAATATCCTCAGCGAGTTTAGCTAAACAGCGTATTGCAAGATAACTGGCAGAGGCTTGCCCGTATGTAACGGTATTTAGCTGGTAGACTTCCAGGTTATCACTCGGATTTTCGCGCCATACAATTTTTTGCAAATGCCTTTGCTCGGGCGTTATTGAAATTTGCCGGTACATTTTAACTATGTCTGCCGAAACTACATAGTTATATTTCCTAAACCTTAAGACTATTGATAGTAAATCGTCTTGTAAAACGGGTCCAATGACTTGAATATTGTTGAAGGATAGACCGTTGCTAGAGGGCGCTGATGCATCGAAAACTACCCGTAGTTTTGTGGTCAAACTCTCTTCTCTCAAAACTCCGTGATGCGGCATGAAATATTCGAAGCTTGAATCATTGCCGTTACAAATTGTCATATGGCCTAGCTCTTTATACTCGTTCATAAATTGTATATATCTGCTGTGCAGCATTGGATCTCTCCTGAATTTTCGTTCTAATGCATAGAAACGTTTTTCGGCTTGAGCTTTCGACTCACCTAAACTAGAAGGTTGTTGCTTCAAAGGTATAGTGACTGTAAAACGTCCGTTCGCGTCTCTGGTAGTAGTTTTGATGAAATTGTCCTCGCAAAATTGTTCATCTGGAGAAAGTTGTCGCGTGCTAGATATTTCCTCGATTTCCCAAAATTTGGCTATTGAATTTAATAATTCCTGGTTTATACTTAAATTACAAGAAGCCTTTTCAACGTTGTTAGTACTTATTTGCCCAGATACAACCCAACCTAGCACTGTATCAATTAATAGCGGCATATTTTTTCCTAACGAAATTTTGTTATTGCTTAAGATTGTCCAAAATAGGTCCGCGCCAATGAGCATGTCTACTGGTCCGGGAATATTGAATTGTGGATCAGCTAGCTTTAGATCACCTGGAATCGCCCAAGATTGCGTGTTGATTCGACAACACGGCATCACACTTGTAATCTCTTTTAGAATATAACAATTGCCATGCGCTTTAAAATTGGTGTGTACAGATTTAAATGAAACCTTACACCTTTTACTGACCTTTGAAATATTGTTTGAAATTCCGAAAATTGAAAGATCTGTTTTATATGTCGCAATATTCAAACGCTTTTGCAAATCCTCCGTTATAAAGGAAGTTTGAGAACCACAATCTAATAACGCTCTTGCTTTGTGAAAATTATTGAAATTGTCTGAAATGAGTAAACAGGCGGTAGATAATAGCACCTGCCCCGCCGCTGGTACCACTACGCCACTGCTTAGTGCTGCGGAACTTGAGCTCGCGTTGTCCGCTATCTCGAGTTTTTCATGCAAAATTGTATTGTGCCAAGCTTTACACACTTTGCAAGGCCCTAATTTACACTGTTTGACAGAGTGACCCGAACGCAAACAGTTATGGCAAAGATTTGATTTTTTGACAAAATCTTTTTTTTGTGTTATTGTTAATCCGAGAAACTCTGCACAACGATATATTGAATGCTCTTTCTTGCAATAGGAGCATGTATATGTACTTGAGGTCAATGACCTTACTCTACTTTGTTTATTGAATTTATTTTCCTCATTACTAAATTTTGAATCTGATTTATTTAAACTGAGACTGTTCTTTGATTCTAACATATTAAGAAAATTGGAACGTTTTTGTAAAAATTGTAGGAATTTATCTAACTTTGGCAATTCTTCCTGATCTCTATTTTCCCTTTCCCATTCAAGGTTTGAGCTAGTATCTAATTTATTAGTAATCCAAAAAATTAGTAGAGGATCCCAATTAGTTATATTTTGCCCCAATTGTTCAATAGATCCCAAATGTTTGTGAATATCGTCAGCTAAATTTTGTAGTTTTTCAGCTGTCGGTTTTTGTATATTTTCTAATGAAAAAATAGCTCTAATATGTTCATATATTAATTTTTTAGTATTGTCAAATCTTTTTGAAATTGTGGCCCATGCCACTTCATAATTGTCGGCCGTATATTTGATTTTGGAAATGGACGCCGCTGCTGTTCCTCCTAGTGCACTTCGCAAGTAATAAAATTTTTGAATATTATCTAATTTTTTACTATCATGAATAAGGCATTTATATGTGTCCCTGAATTCTAACCAATCTTCAAAGTTTCCACTAAATTTAGGAAGTGATATATCCGGAAGCTTTATACCCTCGTTTTTACAACAAGCTTTGTCTGAAATCACGCTAAGATTTGTATCATTATCGTGATTATTGTAGCTTTGTAAAATGTTTTTAGCAACAGCGATTGCATCATAATATGAATTTTCAAATCTCTCTCGTTCGATTAATTGCTCATCTAAATTTATATCATCCTGTAACTCTATTTCTAATTGATATGACTTGAATTCGTCAAGATAATTTTCGGCATCACGTAACCTATCTTTTAATTTTGTAACTTCTGTTTGGCTTAAATTAGATATAGTTGCAAATTCATTTACCGCTTTTGTGAAAATAGTTAACTGAGCTTTAATTACACCTCTTTTCTTTATTAGTTTGCCAAGTTCTGCCATTTTATATTGTCAAATTGTTCAAGCACAAACAGAGAAGCTTTGAAATCGCAAATGGAAAGAAAAATTCGGAAATAAATAATTTGGAACAAACTCACTCTGATTTCGGTCGAACTGCCTGATTCTTGCAATTGAACTAGTCGGCCAGTTGAGTTGATGTCTGGTCGCCGTGATATTGTATCGACTACTTGTTTGGTCGATCACTTTGCACTCGTTGATAGTTGCTTGCAGCACGTGGTAAATTGTTTTTGGGTTATAGTTGTTAATAATATATTGTTTATTGCGAATTTTCACTGGTTTTGTTTATAATCCGGCTCGAAGGACCATGTTTTGTATTATAGTTATTATTAACACGTTCACATTAACATTTATTTGTAAGAAAATTTTTTACATAGCTTTAACAACAGAACTTATTATATATCTCATTTCTTCCATTCGCTCAGTAGTCGGTTGGTCGGACAGCGTTGCCAGTTTTCATGAGTTTTGAATTAATTCTGGCGTGAACAATTGCTTAATTGGCTTTCTTAATTTTTTTTTCTCCCTCTGTTTCCATTCTGTAAATGTGTTTATACTAATTTTAATTTTTTCTGTGTATCTTTCTTATTATTTTTCCGTCATTTGTCTGATCTTTCTATTTCTACATCTGTTCTACTACATCTTGGCTCAATCCTTTTTTTTCAATATCCAATTATCACTTGCGTTTATTATTATTGCTATCACTATTCTATTGCAAATATTTCTTTTTTCTTCCACATACATGTATGATCTTCTTCAATGATTAGCGCAATCTCGTTGATCAATTGTCCTTATTAGTTTCTTCTGGGACCAGGTAATTATAAGTCGTTAATTTTGTCAGTGTTTTCAATGTGTTATCTACAATTCGTGATCAACTCAACACAGTTCAATCACTATTTATTATTTGAAGCTCTTTATTTTTATATTCCATCTCTTCAGTATCTAGTATTTTTAGTGGTTCCAGATTTTCATAGTGTTACTGTTCAGTTCTATCACATATTTGTTTCGTTATCTTCTCCAAAACTTTCAATTTTAGTACTATCTTCTTCATGCACGTAAATATTTGGAAGAAATATCATAAAATTTCAATTCATGCATCATTCAATACATGCTATCAACATTTAGAAATTATTTCAGGCATAATGCCACCATTGATGTTTTCAACGAAGTGCATTCTGTACTTAAAATTTTTGATAACTTTATCGGATATATCGGGTCGTATGAAGTATTGACTTCAAATGCATCCTCAGGAAATCATCACACAATCTTGAAGGCCAATTGGCAGCTCCATTTCGCGAAATCAATCCAAGTCAAATTTTTATTTCAAGTCTACAATTGCGGTTATCGTATAACATTTTGAATCAAGGTCATCCATATTTTTAGGCAAAATTCATTAATTAAGCGGCAATTACGATCTCTAATGACCTTAACATAACCCATGTATTAGCCCCCAGACTTGAACACGGACCTTAGCTTGGGCTAAGGCTGGAAAATATCAATGATAGTCCAAAACTGGTTGAAGTCTGGGTAGCTTAGCTCTGGCCATTCTATAGGTAGCTAAGCCTGGCCGAACTCTATGTAACTTTACCTCGGCCATCCCCTATTCACCCAAGCCTGGCTGAACTCTGGGTAACTCGAACTCAGACATCCTATAGTCTTGGTAGAACTCAGTTTTGCTCTAATATCTTATCCATAATAGATATCTTACAATTAAAAGTAATAATTTTCTATGAATAAAATCCTTTTGTGCATAAAAGACAATGAAAAAATAGAATAATAAAAATTTATTAAAAATCATCGAAGTGAATCTGTCAACTGTCAACATTGAAGTGGCTAGAGTCACACTTAAGGAGTTAGAGTTGTCTACTCCAGAGCATCCCGAAAGTGTTTTGCAGTACTGTCACTTTCACTACATGGAACACTCAAAAACACAACTTTCGATATGTAAATGAATACAGAACGAACAACTTTCAGATGACGTCGTCTAAAAATAATTTGATACATATATACTTAAATAAAATTTATTTAAAAACTTCTGACTGCAATAAATACCGACTCAATAATATGTACAATTCAATAATTAACTTTGGATAATGAGAATCAGTGGGAAGCGTATGAAATATATTATTCAACGCTTTGTAGGTTTTTGTGGAAAAACAGCATGCATAAGCTTTTTAGGTTATAGGGATCGTTGGCGCCGGTAAAGCGGAATGTCAGTTAGAACAGATTTATATACTTCTTACCCCATCGTGATCCAGGTGTAACTTATACCTTTTCTACCTCTACATAGTCTGCTTGGATCCATCTAAGAATAAAATATGAAATATGCCGTGTCATAGTGACTACGCTACTTCTTTGATTTATTAACGTAGGTAACTTAAATATTGTGGTCTAACATTAGGAAACATACTTTAGTGATTTTAAGGTACAAGTGAACATTCATTTTATTATAAACAGTCAATTTTGAAACGTGACAGGGTAGTTTCACCCTTGTTGCTTTAACGAGAAAGTAATCAAGAGCAAAGGAAAACAATGTCTTCTTAAAGGTGTACTTTATAGTTGGTACTTTATGAAAAAATGATTACTACACTATAATTACACACATTTTATATAACTGAATCAGTACCCAGTCGGCTCGCTTTCCTAATTTTTGTTTTTTAATATAGCATTGAATTATTCAGCGAATTCGCGCGGCTTATTTCACATTCTTCAGTAGCAGGCGGTCTATTTACAGTATTTCTTATAAATAGTTGCTAGGAAAGTCTACTTATTTATTTTTTATGTTCCTCTTTGTTCTAAAACGTTGTAGAATTTTATTTAGGTATATAAATGATTTGCGTAAACGTTGTTAGTTAATTTTAAATAAATAGTCATAGTGAAAAGATTGATTAGAAAAATTGATCGCAGAAATTATTTAAGTTATGTTTATAAGTAAATTATCATAAGTTAAGTATATTGTATGGTGTATGAATAAATTAAAAACGCAAGGGATAGTGTTGATTAATTAGCCCCACGAATAGAAATAATGTAAATAAATACTAAAAACGTTACAGTACATTTGATAACCTTCAATGCTGACATTTTCTCGATGATTACCTTGTTTTCTTACATGTCTGTCTTTCTATTTCACTCATAGTTCATTTCCAACTAAAAAAGCCTGTTAAATTACTAAAAATTTCTTTTAATTTAGGAAAATTTTCAATAGAAATATATATTGTATTCCAGTATCCAAGGTGAGTTGAAATTCATTTTATTTGAACCATAAAAAGCTGAATTTATTTATGAAGACAACACAGATGCTGAAGTTGGAGGTGACAAACGGATCAGTAACTTGTCAAGATAATATCAATGTTATTTATCAGAATAGTTGCATTGAAATATTTGATATGTCGGCTATAGAAGATTATAAGTACAAACTCGCCAATTTTAATTTTGGGTTTCCAATTTTGATAACAAAGATCCGTGCAATTTGTTATTTCAAAACTAATTACTAACGAATAGTATTCGGTGGTGAATTTCCAGCGTCACACATCTCCACAAAATCACATTTAACTAAAGGAAACGATAAATCTAAAGGGAAGGTAGAATTAGGCAACCACCATTGCAGGTGATAATAATTCGGAGGAGATTAAGTAGAGTTGCATGTTAATTTGTTTGAAGCACTCACTACGTACTCGTCTTGTGTTTGCCTTTAATTGGGCGAAAACCAAAACAGAGCTCGGAAATCTAGAAGCTCGTCGCCGCGCTGTGTTTGGCTACAACTAAAGCTACACTAACTGTTTTCAGTTACAGTTCTGGATGAAATATTGAGCATGTTTAGACGGAATTGAGAATATTATTTAAATAAAGGGACTGCCAATGTAATTGATATTTTCATAAGAGAAATAATTAACAGACATTCTCTTACTTTTAAGTGAATCAAGTTTCGTTCTAAGCTTCATAATGTCTATTGAGCTGCTTCGAATTTCTAGCCACTGTTTTTATTTGATAAATATTTCTACAGGATCCGAAAAATGATTTCTATTATTGAAAAAATATATGGAGAACTTGACAATACTAGCTCTACTAGAAATGAGTGACTGACTGCTTGCAATATCGTATGAATAAGGAAGATTTAGGGTAAATTTTGAATTGTTATAAATGCAAATACATTTTATTTTATGCTTAAAAGAATGGAAAATTATTTTAAAAATATTGGATTTATGAAAAAGCCAGGTTTATTTCTACTTATTCATTCAAAATTATGCACTGCATTCATTTATTTGATATTATATCGGTTTTTTGATATTTTTCCATAGAATATAAGCTAAACGTAGTAGCCAAGTAGTATGATCAATTTTATATATTGTTTGGTTCATAATTGAAAATTTATAAAATAAATTAATATTTAAAAGAGAGGAGTGACAAAGAAAGTAACAATAAATTATATATATATATATAAACAAAATGTAAATTAAAGAAATTAGAATGACAAATCGAACATATTAAAATTAAACCACGTAAGAAAAGTTTTTTCAACATATTTTTTTTTCAATACGTCAGTCATAAATTGAATTAGTCTTCAACATTTTCAGAAAATTGATTGATAATTCTGTATAATCAAAATTGCAAAGTTCCACTAATGTATAATGATATTTATCTCTACTACTTGATTAATCTATGAACTGATTTCTTATGTACCTTGTGGGCATCGATTTACGCCCATATCTCAAAAAAGTATTATATTAGAGCTTCAAGAAACAAAAAATTGAAGTAAATATGGCCACGAGAAACACGTGGAAATTTTAGGTCCACCAATAGAAGGCGTATTTGAATTTTGTAATAAAAAAGCAAAATTTTCAAAATTCACCCAATTAAGTGTTTTTCAATATGCAATAATCGAATTTTTCAAAAAATTCTGTGTATGTTTCACTCCACAAGGTTTAGTCTATCTCTTCCAACAAGAGTTGGGGGAGAGTGGGAACCTTGTTATGAAAAATGCCTGTAAGTACGGTTCTGTTCAGCCAATATTTATAAACTTAATATTGTTTGGAAAAACTTTTTTCCAGCAATACAAAATATATAGATTCTAAGCAATTTAATTAGCAACGTGAATGCCAGAGGGCGTTGTTCCATATATTTTATATATTGTAATTTCTCTTCACAAAACATGTATGTTCAAGTAGTTCTTCTAGAAGTAAACTGAGCTAAGACTAAAATAGCGAAAACCGCATATTGGTATCTTTTTCCTGTCACGAGATATCTTAAGAAATGTGTAAACGGAGAGAATTTTTCTTCTTCTGTCTCGACAAAACGGAATCACTCGTGCAAAGTAAAAATTCACTATAAAATACTTGAAAACGCGTAATTTATTTTCAATTAATAGTATTTTCATATAATGACATCAATAATTTGAATTCCATGCGTGTTAGTCAATTAAGTGACACACAGTTTATATGGTATATGATATTCTCAAGGGATAAAAAGGCATTCGGGGGATTTCGAACTGTCTTTTTCAATTTACAACCATTGATGAATGACACTGCTAATTTAAGACAGTATCGAATATTTACCAATCTTCTAACGAAGTTAGAAGATTTCTAGAAATAAACAGTATGTCCCAAAGTAAATTTCTTATATCAAAAATAGTATTTACACGATTTTTTTTGTATATCTCTTTCTCATTTAAGATCTAAAAAGCACAGACACAAGATTTTGAACTGACGTGCGTTTCGAAAGCAAGTTATCATCTTCAGGACTGAAGGGAAACTTTTTTACTTCAGTTTACGAAGACGATAACTTGCTTATCGGAACGCACATCAGACAGTGTAATTGTGATTATAGTTGGTGTAGTGGTAGTGTAAACAGTGTGTTCGGTATGAATATCTTCAACTTAATTACAAGATTTCGAGTCACTCAGGGCGGTGGTTAAAGCCTCTAAGGTTGTACAAGACTGTATTGAGCGGCTTGAGAAGATGTGTGGGTACATTCTGGAATGGAGAAAAGGCAGATGAGTTAGTGCAAAGTGCTATCAGTGTTTGACGAAACATCCAATGGACAGAAGAGTTAATGACAGCTTATGTAGCGGGAAACCACCAGCATGCGACACACCAAAACACTCTTCAAGCCATCCAAGGTAGCAAGAGACAACCTTGTTCAAAAATCTGATGATCATCGGGATAATGTGACTGGCCTTGTATTAGCAAAGACGATTGGCATCTCATAAAATGCTCTATTATCAAGATGCAAATTCTATTTGTATTTGTATTATTTAGCTGGGCTCATTTCCGAAGTACTCGATAGAACATTCTGCGAATGAGCGCGGTAAAATCGAAATCAAGGAGGCAGGATTGTTAAATGCCTGTCTCAATCTCAATTCCAATTCCAAGTTGATTGAAGACGATAGGAAATAAATGTTCCAAGATAATTCGGAATATATTGCACTATGGAAATTAACATAAATATGGACAAATCTGACTTTTCAGGACTTTTTCTCATAATATTTACCGAAGGCAGCTGATCCTCGAATACCGTATCATACCTCCTATAGAATACAGGGGTATGTATCTAACGATGAGAGAATTAAATTGAAAATTAAAAACATTTTTTTTTTGATATAGCACCGAAAAAAACTTATGATTACAAAAACTTTTTCACATTAGATATAAACATTAAAAATTGACCACGAAGATTGAATTAAATTGCTTATTTTTGTAAAAAGTTAACCACAATTAGAATATAGACAAATGTTCTAGACATTTTTACCTCATCATATTGAATATGAGACGAGACCAAGAAATCAAGTTTGTTCTAAAAAATTCTAATGAAAAAAGAAATACGTTACGATCCAAATAAAATAACGCCTTAAACGGTTAATATCGAATACCAGGACATCCTATATAAACAGTGATCCATAGAACGTGTCGTGCTCCGGATCTCGAGAGACCTTCTGTCACTTCTTTGATATGGGACAACGTCTCGTGACCTCCAGCATCTTCTCCTCCTCACTTTCAGCACTCGATGAGTGAATTGTTTGGACGTTTGTAGGTTTTAGGGAAGTCATACGCAGTTTCAAGCCCTTGTCTCCAACTTCAGACATTCATTATATTCTTATCGATTCTTCAATTTTTTAGTAACCACTTCACGTCCACATAAAACTATAAAAACCTTCAATTTTCGTTATTTCAAGCAACATACATTTGTTCATGTTCATACCATCATTTTTAAATACATTGGCGAGCAAAAAATTGAAGTCACCTTAAAATTTTCATGTTTTTTGAAATTTTGAAATGTGATACTCAATACTAAAGAAAAATGAATTTTTTCTTGGACTTAATGATTTATTCTGAAAAAGCAACAAATTAACATTTTGAGTGAAATTCAACATTTTGTTATTAGGGAAGATATGGAACGAACAAAATAACAAAACATAACACTAATAACGTGTATCCCTTCCTCTTGCATTGATGACTGCTTGAAGTCGGTGCTGCATACTTTGAATTAAGTTGTGAATCACATTCTGGTCGATGTTATCCCATTCCTGCAACAGCAATTTTCTCAGCTCCTGGGCAGTTCTTCATGCTGGTGTGTGTCTGCGGATCAGTCGGCCCAACTTGTCCCAGACATGTTCTATGGGATTCATGTCTGGGCTGCGGGCTGGCGAGTCAAATCGCCTAATTTCTACCTCATCTAGGTACTTCTTGACAATTCTGGCTGTATGTGGTCTCGCATTATCTTGCATAAAAATGCCACGTTCCCCATAGTCACCATGAAAGGCATAACATAGTCTTCTAGCACCTCCGTAATGTACCTGTAGGAGGTTAGGGAGCTATTTTCTATGAAGACCAGCTCTGTACGAGCTTATGTAGTGATTCCCACCCAAACCATAACTGACCCGCCGCCAAATGGAAGACCCGTAGACTGTAGACCTGTAGCCATTCTTCTGCATGACAGTCCAGCAGCATGAAGTCTTCTTCTAACGGTCCAGTCACTAACGTTGACATTTCTCACTTCTTTCAACTGATTTCGCAGTGAAAACGCAGTAGCTGTCCTATTCCGCAAACTTGTGGACACCAAAGAACGGTCATCTCGTTGAGTGGTAACTCTTCTTCGCCCAGACCCTGGTCTTCTAATGATCAGGTCAGTCTCCAGAAAGTGCTGGTACACCTTTTGCACACCACAAAGGCTATCACCAACAATTCTTGCATTTTCACGTTACCCCTGACCATCTTGTGACAGTGCAACAATTCTTGCCACAACAATCAGACCTAAATGTATTACGGGCCTGATAAATCACTACACTTTCCAATAATTAGGTTTTACACAAAGAATCAACAGTAAATTGGAAAACAGGCAAGGGAAATGTGAATGTTCAATTAGTGCAAAGGCACATTTTTCATCAAAATCGTACTCTAATTCATCGAATGACAGCTAATGACAGCTGTCAAGTCTCGGAAAAAATTTGCTTCAATGCCTACTAATCCTTATCAATATTGTTATTCGCATTTTCTGAAGTGACCTCAATTTTTTGCTCGCCAGTGTATAATCAAGAGAAATTTAAAATGCGGCTTACTACCAATCGACAAAAAATATATGAAAAAAAAAAGAATAGAAGTTGTTTTTATGTCTATTCATTTCAATGGCTCTTTAAATTTTTCGAAATATTTGGAGTTTTTGGAAATAAAGGATGAATGATTCAGTAGATGAAGAGAAATATTGTTTTGAAATGTTTTCAAAAACATTTCTTCTATCTCCCAAAGTAACGATTCACCATTCTCGTATGTGTATAATCTCAATATAATTCTAATTCAATATGGCCAAATTCAATTATAAAAGATCAATATTCATATTAGGAGTTGGATAGAGTTTGCTGCTGAGGGTTCTCAGATCGCCATTAGTATTGTGAGATTATATACAAAGGCACCTCGTTAGACGCGGCTAGGCAATGAAATGAACGGACGTCGACGTGGCTGCTGGCCACTCTTGGGACGCCTCAGGTGACCTCTTATTTCTCATCAGGTCGCGTTGTTGGAGAAAATATTTTTTAGCAGTGTCGTGCTAGATTACCTTATAACCTAGTATACTAAGCTTCAGGTATCAAATGAAAATATTGATACGTGAATAGAAAACCAAAATTATTGTTGAATATCTCTTAATAATAGCCCAGTGATACTAAAGAAGTACCATACATTATTTATTATCTATGTATTTTCGTTACATTTTACCACAAAATACGAAATTTATAAAACATAGATAATGTAGAAAAAGGGAGCAAATAGAGCGCATGATACCAGCATTTAACTTAAATATTTTGGTAAGTGAATCTCAAAAAGCTCGAAATCAGACACACATAGGCGTCACCAAACGCTTTCGTCAAAAAATAAATATTTTCAAATAAATTACATCGTAGAAAAAAACATGATATATTATGAAAAGTTTTATTAAAAGTTTACTATCGATTTCCATCGCTTTATGCTTTATATTCGTTTCACTCAGATACGATGTTTTTTTACAAATTTCGTTTCTTTCTAACTTGGAATTTCTGGAACCCACTGCTCATCACTTAATTCTCTGAAGACGATAATTTGATGATAATTGGGAGTGTTGGTGTAGTGGTAGTGTAAAGTAAATTACGAAGAGACATAACAGACAATTATAGTGGAATGTGATTCGTTCTCTACAAGCCGAAAGATGCAGTACTACTGAAATTTATCACAGTTTGGCTGGTCAACCTTCCCACAGAATTTCAAGACATTTCTGCTACACATTACCTGCCTTCTGACTCAAATTGCACCATTTTGTGTACTATATAATAATCACTAGTGAGTAACTCATTATTTTGAGCAATTTTACAGTTATTCAGCCACTTTTCAGCAACTTTGAACTGTTCAAAGAGTCTCTGGAAGTTTTTTCACCTTTTTCTATCTGTTTATCTTTGATTTGAGTTTAATAGCTTTTTCCTCAGTATTAGTAGTATCATTATATCAGCCCTATGAGGCTAAGATATTCAATGGTTCATGCAATTTATTGTAGTTATTATTATTGTCACCAAACGAAACAAAAAAAGTTTGTCGAATAGTTAATATTCGAAGGTCTCATATTGGGAGCTCCCATCCTCATTTCAAAATATTTTTTCTTCATTTACATACATTTCTGTAAATATTTTTATATAAAAACTACTGAAAGGAAGCAGAATGGCCGATGCCGACGATGTGACTTTGAAGTAATGACAAACGAATTGATCTAAATGAATAATTGAATTCAAATACCTGGTTGTACAACTGTCGTCAGGATATGGAGATATCGATGCCTAGGTTCAGAATGTACAATTGAGTTAATAAAATAGCTGCATTCTTCAACAATTCAATATCGCGATACAAACAAATCCAAACAAAAATAAATAAAATTATGAGTTGATAATCACTTAAACTAGAGGAGAAAACGAGATTTCTGGCAACGACGAATATGCGATTGTTAAGGAAAATCAAGAGCAAGAAATTGAACAACAGTAAAACGATGAGAGTGGAAGATGTGATCATATGGAAACTGAATGGAAAAATTGAATGGAGTAGGCACCTCAACCCAATGGATGATACACAAATTGTCTGCTCGTCATCAATCACTTTTAAATCGCAGTGATATCGGATGACCAAGCAAAAGTTGGAGCGACAACTTGAGATCTGACTATTCATGGAGATGGATACACAAGTGCACAAGACAGATACCCATATTGCAAAATAATTCACCATCTCGTGAAAAATATATTCCTATTTCTACAAATTGTTCAAATAGCGTTTCAAAAAGATTTTTTGAACGAAATTATACAATCAATAGATATGACTTGATAACCAAGTAATGTCAGAACGATAATAAGATGTTAAATAGTAGTTGGATTGACTATAATGTTTTGCAGTAAACAAGGATAAAATTCACAGACTGGTATCCTATTTGTGAAATTGTATTCGCGAAATCTACAGTCGAACTAATAAAATAAAAAGGCTATAACGTCCTCCCCCAAAGAGATATATCTTTCTAAACATAACAATCACAGGTAATAATGTCGTAAACCAGTGTTGGATCTCCGTTCGTCTATTCTACGACTGAAGAAAATAGGATGGAGGACGATATATAGTTCTATTCAATTTCGGTTCTGGATGTCACATTTTTTTGGAAAAGGTAACGAGAAAACTTATTCGAAAAGTTCACAAAACTCGTATATCTCGCCACTGACTAATTATAATATAACAATAAACAAAGTTTATATGATTATGGTGCAAATTAATGGAATAAAATCGTTATTTCGTCGGCTATATCTGTTTTATTTTTGACGTCATCTATGTGAACGTGAGGACATCATCGCTAAAATTCACAAATGGAGATCTGGGTCTTGTGATACATTATTTGAAAGGTTTTTTGAATACCTATTCAGCTATATCAATATGTACAGTAATTGATTTGCGTATTGTCACCAATATTATTGATGAAATTACAACAGTGCACGAAGTCTCTTCTATCCCTACATAATTCGATGCGAATTTTCCATTTTTCTCAACAGTATAGGAATTCTTTTACTTTCACAGCTTCAATAGATTCAATTCTTGTTTATTTTTAATGCAAATTACTCCACGTCGCACGATGCATGATCCGGTGAATAAGAATGGTTGTCTAGCCATGGTATGTTGTATTTGGCTAGAAACCTCTTGACAGATGAGGAACCAGTGAAATTTCCAAACTTCTAGACCATTTTGGAAACCCATAAACCACTCAAAAACACGTGGACTCGACAAACATTCATTGCCATAAACTTGGTTTTAATAATTTATAAGTTTCCATTGCATTTTTTTCTAGTATCATATAGAATTTCACAACAATTAGTTGATCTAATTCTACGGCAAAACAAAAAAACAGCTCCTATACAAACGAAAGCAACGACTAAACTGGTTTGTCTACAGACGGTCGGTAGGCATGAAATTATAAAGTAGGCTTCAGTCTAAACAGTTAACAGTCGCTAATCTTTGGTACTAGTCTCGTTATTTTATAGTCACACCTCACACCTCGTATACCGATTGGGGATTTTATTTTTTTTTACGTAGAAAAAGTCTGCTTCATTATAAAGTACCGTATCCTTCATGTTAGCTCCGATGTTATTGTACATATAATTGCTAAACGTTGCAGAAACACTAGGTGTTTCCAAAAACTATTTTTTTCTCATTTTCTATCTCTCTTAACAATTTATCATCCGTCTAATTCACTCCAATTATTCATAAAACTTCCTGTATACTGTGAGAGAAACTTTGGAAAAATAGACCGTTTTGTATACTTATAAATTTGCCTTAATTATTTTTCACATAACAAAATTTCGAGTGAAATAAATTCTTATTACATTATTCAGGAAACAAATATTTCAAATCAATCAAATTTCGATACAGTTTCTGCTTTGAAACGAAGCAAAAAGAAATAGAGTTACCCTATACAATTCATTCGATGCATCTTATAGTAACAAGAACTCCTCATAGTCCTACTGTTGCCTTTTCCCAGTGACAAACTGGTGATAGCCTGGGCGACTAGAAACACTTGGTCCCATTACAATGCTATAAATCTTGAAACGTTGGGTTAAAATGGAAAGCGAAGCGAGAATATCTACATCGAGGCAGGCGTTGAACATGGCGAGAGACGCACTGCTACTTGCTTTGCACGCCTTAGCGTGTTCACAACATGTTTCAGACAAATTGGGGTTTTTGTCAAATGGAAAAACGTATGTAGTGACTTGATGTCGTTAATAATGTCATTTATATTATTAATGTAACCGAGTGCTTTTTCCTACATCAAGAGAGATATGTTCATATTAATAACTATATAGTTATAATGGATAATGATGTTTTTTTCAAATAAAATGTATTTTCTAATTGTTTAAATTATAATTATAAACTTACATCTGTGAATGGATCCTTATCAAGCAAGCTTGCCATTTAATAATGATAATGATAATTTTTGTAATGTAATGTCTTCTTGTCCTAAATTTAGACTCAATTAGATAACAACAGTCCATTTTGATAATAAGTTGTGTGGAAGTACATAACATTCATTCTATAAAAACTGATGTAACGTCCATATATATACGAATAGTATCACTCACAAAATAAAAAGTAGACCAGAGTTACGCAATAAATAAAAAAAAATTAAAAGGGTTAAGAGGTAAGAAGATTTACGAAGATAAACTTGGTGATCAATGACCTTTGTATGTGACCGTGAAAAGTTGGACTGCAAGATTCAAAAGAGGTAAATTTTCCATTCCATTTCCAAGGTAATGACCGATCGGGAAGGCCAGTTTCTGTAGCAGTCCCCGAAAATATCGATGCAGCTTATGACATCTTATAGTTCACGTCAGTTTGGACATGAGAAAAATTGCTGCAAAATTGATCCCCAAATGTTTGAATGTTGAAGCGTGCAAGGGTAGAAGCATCGCGTTCGATCTGTGCTCGATTTGAAAACGATGTAGACTTCTTAAACCGAATTGTTACTATGTATGAGACTTGGGTACATTTCTACGATCCAGAAACAAAGCAACAATCGATGGAATGGCGACACTCTGGTTCTCCAAGACCTAAGAAGTTTCGTGTCGAAAAATCTGCTGGAACAGTACTTGCTTCAGTGGATTGCCTTGAAGTAATCAAGATTGATTTTTTGGATAAGGGTAGAACAACAACTGGAGAGTACTATTCGACATTACTGACCACTTTTCGGGAAAAAATTAAAGATTAAAAGGTCGTAAATTTTCTTCTGTGGAGGTCTGGTTCGCCGAACAAGAAGAAACATTTTTTTGAAAGGTGTAGAGACGTTACAGGTTCGCTGTAATAAAGGTATTCAATTAAGAGGAGAATATGTTGAGGAATAAAATATTCTGACATTGAAATTTAGTTTGGTTCTATTGTAGCTAAGAATATGTTCTCGTATGTATAGGAGTATATAGAGTTATATTGTTAAACTCCAGATTCTTGGATTCACTATACAATTGGAAAAAAAGGAATATTCATAATCAATAAAAACAAAGGGGAAATAACATGTAGGTACAGGGTCATTCATGAGAACCAGTTGTTTTTAATATAATCATAAAAAATTGAATATTTACTTTAAAAAGGTTTATTGGTACAGAAACACTTGTTAAATCATAGCATTTGTTACTTACTCACTAACTAAAAATTATCTCCGGCAAGTGATGTCGATTTTGGACAATACATTGTTGTAGCCTTTGATGGAAACTGGCCTCAATTCTTTGCAGCATGTCTACATCGTGACGTGTCGACGAAATGCGATCTTTAGGTCCTCCAAAGTATAGTCAGATGAAAATGGGCTTTGTCACTCATTAACAATATAAAATTTTCATTTTCTTCAAAAATGGTAAGCATTTGTAAACAAAATTGTAATCGCCGCTGGGAATCTTGTTCTTTTAACTGCTGCACGACAACTATCTTGTAGGGATGGAAATCTAGATTTGTATGCAGATTTCGTCTTACCGTTCTTGTGCTTATTTGAAGTGCTGCTGAATACCTCTGAATAGAGCGGCGTGGGCTTCTGACAAAGGCTTCCCTTACTCGTTCAATGTTCTCCGGAGTGCTAGCAGTTCGTTGGGGACCCGGTGGTTTTTCTTCAATATTGATCCACTTGTTGGAAGGTTGTTTACCCATCGCAATATTGTGTTACTTGCATTACGATGAACAGCAGTTACTGATTCGTCATTTCGCACAAAACTATCATACGCGTACAAACGTTGGTCTAGCGTCCACGGCTCCATCTTAATGACTGAAATGTAAATGCTATGAACAAAGGAAACATTAGATACCAGTCATCATGAGCGCCCGTATACAAACCACTCTAAAAACATCCGGTTCCTGTGAATGACCCGTTATGTCAATGTATATGTGTGAAGAATCTCTCATACAGAACCACTGCCTAGTTATAACCAATTATAATTTAACATTGGCAGTCACCTCCCGAACTTTAACGCATAATTTTGCAAGTACCCTGTATACTGACTATATACTTTATCATATTCTGTTTACTTATAACGCATTTAACTTAAGCTTTTTTTTCTTTTAACAGTAAAACTCCGAAATAACAGAATTTTAAATAAAAATCCCTTCTGTGTTTTCCAAATGCGATTAAACTCATTCATTCAAGGGCCAATGCCGACAAAACCGACGAGTTTTTCAAAGTGCATTAATATTTGAATGGCGTAGTCCAAATACACCGTCATTGATTACAGATGAATTGTCTTTGGGGAGATAGAAATCATTTTATTTGAAATTCCTCCAAGAATTTTAAAAATCTGTCTCCGATCTAAGAGGGTAAGTGAACCAGCCGGGGTTAGGGTGAGTATTCACCCTTCGGAACGAGAGGTGGATTCAGTGGCGGATTTTTTAGAGATTTGACAGCAAAAACCTCTTTCTGTTAATGATTGAGTGTATTGTTGTGTAGATGGGAGCTCGACAAATATTTCAAAATATTAAAGAAATATTCATTAAATATAAGGTGTCCGAGTATTTGAGTTATAATATTGAATGCCTCAGAAATATCATAATTTTCATAACGTTTTCAGGTTTCCAACTATAGTTAATTCATTTTCTCCTTATTTTAATACAAGTTTGTATATCGATATTCGTTTGCATAATACAATTCCTATTCCTAATATTTAAGAGAATAATTGCGAAAAAGTTTATTCAAAAATCTTCCTTATGTTCAAATTGTTGAACAAAAACTTTTTTTTAGAAAAAATCGGAAAACAAATCATCTGAATGTATTATGTAGAAAAAATTCAAAAATTTGAGTAGAACTACTAAGATTTTTATCAAGTATTCTACATTCTCTTCAATCTACCCTCACAGGTTAAGTCTCCGGATACTACGAATTTAATAATGTCATTTTCTAAGAGAAAGGGATTTTCTTTAAGTGCTGAGAGACCTTTAACTGTGTTCATCAAATATTCAAGAAATCTCAGGGGAAAACGGTCAAATAGTTGGAAGCACTGGCCACGCAAGTGCGTGGATAGAATTCCTTAATTTCTGCTTTCAACATCAGTTGAAAATTTAATAAAGAAGAATTGAGTAAAGGGATCTGAGATATTTTATTTATTGTATTGAGAAACGCAGATATCGTGCGAACGATTGTTGTCTCAATATATCCTCAATTACATCGCAAACAATTCCTCAATACTTATTCAGAGATTTACATGATGAGTGGCTTATTATTTCAGTAATTTCTTGTAAGTTTTGGCTGCTGTACGTGTATAGTTACTCGATTCATTTGCAACCGGAAGATAATTTTCATATAATTTTTCTGCCAATCACTATTATGTGTTGGAGAGTTACTATTAGTTGCCCCACTTGGAGTCCTAGGAACTCATACACATCCTGTTGATTCACTATAAATTATTTAGACGCTTAATGCATTTTTTACCAAATCGCTATATTTTTTATTGAATGGTACTAAATTATGATCGTAATCGTCTTTTCTTTTGGTTGGTAACTTTCTTTTGAAGTTACCAACTAAGCAAGAACTGCGTTATTTTCATTGTACTGACTTTTTTTACAAATTTTACGGACTACTGTATCAACATTTTGGTTATGTATTTCCCATGAAGATTATATTGTATTCGAATTTAATTTAAAACACTTTTCTTGGAAAATTTCAAATTTTTTCCATTTTTGCAGTATCCACTTTAAAAAATGAACGCGCGAGCTACGGTTTACCTGTTTTATTTTTTATTTTCAAAATTCCAGAGAAAGGTGGTAATTTTATTATTTACAAAGCTGCATATCATTTTTCTAAATGTTCCTATTTATTTGTTAGAAATTTCGGGTGTCGGATATTGTTCTCAATGACTATAAGCAAAACAATGCATGAAATGATATATTAATTTATTTTCATCGGCTAACAATGTAAGAATCACTGTTTATCTAATGGATCTCAGTTTTATTCAAAAATCAGTCTGAAATAATTGCTGCCTTAAGTTAAGACAATCCCATCAATCGTTGCTCCTAGCTTGCCGATTATAAATACAACTTTCAGTGGATTTTTAAAAATGTGGCTCATAAACCTATGGTCAAAATTCAATTCCATGGAATAACGAAATTATAAAATATCTGTTTCACTTCTGTGTCCTTTTTATATGTTTTTGTCAATAAAGCGTCTTGACTTGAGGTCTGTTCCAATAGAAAATTAGTTTTTGAATAAGGATAAAATATTGACGAGCCTTTTTCTGTGTTTATCGAAATATTTTAGACCTAAAATGAAGACAATGATTATTCATCTTAAATGAGACAGACTGTATAATTGATCGCTTCCATCAAATAGCAATTCAGTTTACTGATACATTTCTTCTTTTTACTTAAAGATAAATACTCTGGAGTTTTCCAAAGTATTTCAATATATATCGTTAACATGGATGAAGTTATAATGAATTTTTCATCTGAATAGTTTTAAAGTTGATTCCAATTTATGAAATACCTGAAGTTTCTTTATTGCGTCCAACTATTTAACAATCAAATTATGAATTAAAGAAACTTTTCAATAGGATACTTTTTAAAATACTCAATTTTATAAATTCTAGAAAGAAACATCCGTGATAGAAGAATTCATAAAAATGTTTCAAATTCGAAAAAACATACAAGATGTGAAAAAACTCAAACTACAAATACCAGAATGATTAATGCCCATTTAAAAATATAGTCTTATTTGAATTTGTTTTTTTGTATCCATTTCGAGAAAAGTAATTTTATTTTACAAATCGATATCACGATTTTATTATTGAACGAAAATTATATATAGAAGTTTTTGATGTATACTCATAAAAGTACTTCCAGTCCAATCTTCATAGTTTCTTTAAGAAGAACTTTTGGTGAATTGGATTAAACTAAGGTGAGAAAAAAGATTTTTGGTGTTTGATTAAAACTTATGCTTATATATATTTCTCTCTAAATTCATTACTTCTTAATATTCATATCCATATATTCCGAAAATGGTACACAGTGCCGAGTTTTATCAAGAGTACCTTTTTGGTTAGGTAGGTTAAGTTCACTTGAAATTTTGCTCAAAAAATCTAATATTAAAAAAGTATATATAAAAGTATAAAAAAATTTATTCGTAGAAAATTAGTTTCTACATAATTTTAAAAAATGTGTATAATTTTTTTTTCTTCAACGCCTTTTATCATGGATACGGATGGAGTTTTCAATAGACGAGGTCATCTTTTTTTCAAATTCCCTGAATTATTTTCAATAGACGGATTTCCTCTTGCTAGATCTAAATTCATCACCTCACAAAAATCAAAAGTATGAATGAATTCACAAGACTTTTGTAAATGGGAGGCTTCATATAATACTTTATTTAATGCAATAAAAAGGAAAATAATCATCTATCTTACGATTATAGGCTCTGTTCCTTTGAACATGAATCACCCTGTAAAGTTAATTATCGACTACATCGATAAATACATTATGCGATGAATGTAAGTGTCATTATTTGATTTTATGAGTGATTTGTATGACCCTAGAAACATTTGTATGGGAACTGCTTTTTCTCCTAAAATAAAAATTGATTATTTATCAAATTTTGAAGCAATTAAATGTCGTTCCATATGTAAATATTATATATGACTGTTCGTGAAAAACAATGAGGTAACTGCAAAAATGGACAATAGAAGGAACACATCCCTATCACAGGATAACGTGGAAGTAACTTTAGTTTCACAGTTCATAGTTATCATAGTTAAATATATGATTTGAATAAGATATTTCTTTTCTTATTTTTTGTTTATTCAGCAGCGAAAAGTTTATGGAATAGTTGAAAGAAATAACAAACAGTTTGTGTTTTTAAAACAAGAGATAATTTTAAGAGATCCAATGACATATCTGCAATTATTTCGAAAACGTGTTATGGTTAAAAACAAGGCGACAACCTTCTATGAAGAAGAAATACAAAAACTTGTGCCTACAAAATTTCAGAAGCTATGAAGAAAATTAGTTCCATAGTTCTAGATATTTGTACAATAAATATTATTTTTTCTGTATCCATACACTTGTATTTACTGTTATTTTATATTTTTTGAGTTAGATAAACTTTCAATTCCGACAATTGATTACGGACAACTCTGTATATATAAATGAAGATGCATAGAATTTAATGTGCGTAAATAATTTCCAAAATGCCTGTCAACGCTTTTTAATACACTTTTACATAAATTGTCTCGAGTTGTCATGTTATGTTTAACTTCATTCACACCCTTTCTTGAAGGGGAAGTACCGGTGTAGATGTCCATGTAATTTTGGCTTAGAGCATACAGCATTACGGGGGTGATTAAGTTTGGTTCTTTTGTTGTGGCTTAATCTCGGCAGAGGGCTTTCTGCCCGTCAGCTGCGCCAGATTTTAATACACGTAAAATTAAAATTAGGGCTTTATTTGCATGCCTTAATAGGGAAAAAGCCTCGGAGTTTTAGAACGGACAACCGACTTGAATGTCTTGTCTTTGTCAGGTTTTGATGTACTGCCTCTTTATTATTTAGAGGGATTCCACTGGAATTCTCTCGGTTTTTGCTTATTTCGAACATGTCAGTCGTGTCATTCATGTAATGAATTATTATTTTAAAGCAAAATATACACACCAAGACAAACTTGCACGGATTAATTTTTGTTAAATACAAAATATTCAAAAGGAATTAATAGTTTTGAATATTTCTCTATATTATTTTCACTCGATTTCACGTATCAAACGTTTATTTTAGCGATGTCATCATTTTAGAGAAATTATTGGTGATAATTTTTCTCAAATTTTCTTTTTACGTGAGTGATAATAATCTACTGGATGTTATATACGAAGTCCTAGCCAGAATCATAATAAATATATTAGTTAAATACTGACTGAACCAGAAAGCGTGTATCAGAGGGGTTTGAAAAAGGGAAAGTCAACTAGTGATCAAAATTTTCATATTGAAGCAATTAAGAACAATAGTCATGACCAAGGATTGAGCTTGAGGCTCCTCATTGTAAATTTTAAGCAATCATATGATTCAGTACAATACATTTGTACCTGATGCTAACAGCACTCGGAATACCTAAAGAAATAGAACATTTGGTAAAACAAACATTGAATTACACCAAGTAGCTATCAATAGAAGCCTATCGGAAAATTTTGACACAAAAAGAGGTTCAAGCAAGGAGACTAACCATCAACAATGCTATTTAACCTGAAATGATCCTGAAAAGTAATGGCATTTGAACTTGAAGGACGATTTACATCAAAACACGAATCATTGCCTACTTAGATGATGAAGTAGAAAAAAAAACGATCTGGAAAAAATGTTTCTACTCCTTAAAAAAACAGCAACAGAATATGGACTACATATAAATTAATAAAGTACCAAACATATAGAAATGGGAAGAAATCTGAATGACAACCAATTGAAAGTGACGACAGAACAACACGGGAAATATAGAGTTGATAAATTCCAGGAGCTCAAGTACCTGGTGGTGTCGTGACAAACGAAGGAGGTGAAAGTTATACATCCAACGGTGCTGTGTTGCAGAGAATGTTGTATAATGAACAAAAAATAAGAAAGAAAGAAAGAGAAAGTTATCAAGAAGAATTTTTGGATGAGTGTAGTAGTAAAACGAGTGGAGAAGAAGAATCAAAGTACTCTACGCTCAAGCTGAGATTCGAGCAAAAAGACTCCAGTTGGATGGGGCATATAGCCAAAATGGACGAAGATTGTTCGTTGGAAAGATCTTGTTGAGGAATGAAGTAGCGGAAAGGAGAAGACTGCATAGAAGAATGTAGAGAAAATCTAGAGAAAATAGGAATACAGAAGGGGGGAAGAAACAATGAACATAAATAGGAAGAGGAAAGCAGTAGAACGATTCCAAGCTCTGAGCCTATAAGTATGAATACAGTTCATATTTATACCGGTTCCTGTTAGGTAAATATTTTTTACTAGATTGTGGATATTTTCTATGGAAGAAAGGAGAATATTTTTCTTCGAATTAAATAAAGAAATCAGGTGAAATACCGTAGAAACTTATATAGGCTGGAGAAATAATAGTTTCAAATCTTCGAAATAGATGATGTTAAAGATATAGATCTCTAGTTATGTTGAAAGATGTTGCTAGTTAATGAGATAGTTCAGGTCTTAGCCTATATAAAATGTAGTCTTTAGGTTTATGTCTATACAAAATCTAAAGTGCAAAATAACGTCATTAGTTTTATCAATGCCACTTTTGTCAATTTATTCTCTTACGCACGAAGAGAAGAAACCTTAGAATAGGCTCATCGAAAACTGTATAGTATTTATGTTGATGACTGCTCAAGTAAACTCTAATTAGAACTTTCTTCCAGAAACATTTGATTTTGTTTGTTTGTTTGTTTTGGTCGACTGTCAAAAATAACGATAAAATTCTTGTGAAAAATCAAACTAAACTGACATAATTCCTCTCTTAATAATGCTACGAAACAAAACGTCGTCCAAATAGCGATTTTAAATTATTTACCTCAGTGAAGCGGATCTTAATCAAGCAACTTTTGAATCAAATGATTACATGCATTCAGAAATTGATCAACTATGACAATAATGTGTGAAATAAATCATGAATCAAGATTGGATAAGCCTCAAGAATAGTTAGAAAGCTAGTACGCACATGAAGAAAGGTTATAATAGTGTTTACTAGGATTGGAAGGGTATCATTAAGAACCAAAATATGAATCTATTATCAACAAATCAGGCAATTGAAGTGGACGATAAAAAAAATGACCAAAAATTTTCAACCGAACAGTTGTCCTCATAACAACTCTAGGCCGTATATAAATTTCTATCAAACATTGAAAGAAAGGTTCATTAAGAAGTTCTGGTACAAACCACCGACCTTGTATCGTCGAATTATCTTTTGTTTTGGTCTCTCCTAAAATATCTCGATGTTGTGAATCTGGTTTCAATAAATGACCAAATAAAAGTGATCACAATCATGACTTATACGATACATTGTTTTATTGAAAACAACATGAAAGGTTATAAGATTTAAACTTTCTCCGAAACACCACCTCTCAACACGTAGTAATATGAGTTAACATTTATTCACTGTATTTTTTTTATCACACCTCGTATGTCAAACTTTATTAACAAAGAAATTTCAACGAATCGGCAAAGATATATACATTTATGTAACTTCTAACGGATATCAAATAATACTCAACAAAAGAGCAGTAAAAGCGCAAAAGTACAAAATTGTGGGAAGTCTTCAAAGGCGTGCCGCCACTTCCGGCTATACAAAATAACACTTTGACGTTGCACAACCATCTATGTGTCTTTTTTAGAATCATCCACATCGGCATTAGGATGCTGAAACTTCTAATTTCCTGATGGTTTTGGAAAGGAAGGAAGAGGAAAAATAACTACAGACCACACAAATGCTGTTACTTAAAGCGCCAAGGGGTGGAGACTTTTATCACTTAATAAAATACGATGTGTAGCAATGTGGGAAGAATAGAGGTTTTCCATTCCTTGTTATGAACGGATTGAATCACAAGGGAATAAAAAATACGGGTTTGGAAGTTTATTGAATAATGTTTTTAGTTTTCGAACGAAAATCAAGTACAGTGAGGGGTCAAATCGTGGAAATAGACATTTCTGCTTTGTTTTTGATCACCTGGTGAAATAAATCAAATTGAATTCAATTGATTCATGTTTGAGTATATAAATGTTTGAGAAATCATGCTAAAACCAGCAACTTGATCCAGTTCTTAATGAATCTTATTCAAGCTATTGTAGTGAGAAGTTATTTATGAGAAAATGTGGGTACGATGCAGAGAAATCTATTTAATCTTAAGTAAAGATGATTTCAAAAATTACGGAACAAATTTTAATTACTGAAAAACGTGAGAACTAAACAAACTTGTAGATATACTTTCTCAAAGCTGTGACTCCGATGGAAGAGGATCTTACAGTAAAAATTCTAAAAATCCTTTGAAGAAAAGTATGAAAGAGACAATTAAAAATTGTGACTGATCCTTTACGTACGAGGATTGCTACTTATTTTTGTTTTGAGATAAACAAATATTTATACTTGGATATGGATTTATTGTTTTTCAAAATATTCTTCTTTAAGATCGCTTCACTTTGCATCCATTTGGACCAAATGTCGAAGAATTTTTTCTACTCCGTAGGTGTAGAAGAACGTTGACCACGCAGTTCGATGTTTTGACGTTTTTGTTTGAACACCACGCATTGTCGTGGTTGAAAATGGTTCGTCTTATGAAATTGGTTTCCCTGATTATTTTTAACCGTTCAAGCAAACAAATGTTGGTATACTATTCAGAATTGACCGTTCTACGTTGCTCTAATGGAAATAGTCCAGTTATTCCGAAAGACAAGCGACCATTTGCAAACTGCTTCAACAAATTTTGTTGAATAGCATTCTTATGATAACAATTTGAGTACGTTCACCATTAAAAATGTCAAACTTTATGATGATAATTCCAGATTTGATATATTCACATCAGTGTTGTCATATCTCAAGACTTTTGTACCAACCCTCGTAAAGTAATTTGTACAAGAGAAATGTTTCAAAATAGTTATTAAAAACAAAAATTTATACGATGATTTTATTATAATAAAACTAGATTGAATAAAAAGCGTCCAATTATATTATGCAATATAGTTTGAACGCCTATTGCGTTGTCAGCGATTTTAATGTGTGGGCTTATCATATTCTAGGACTTATAATTCGTGATAAATGACACCATTTTAGGTGATTGGTAATTCCAGTATACGTAATCATTGCCCCAGTGTAATTGTTAGTGTTGATGTAGTAATATTAATAAGAAGAACACAGTCAAACTCCACGTGAATATACCGGCGTGAATGATCAACTTCATATAACTAAACTATCAGTAAAACTAGAAATACTTGCTTCATATATATCGAAATAACAAGCATTTCAATTCCCTAAATTGCTTATCTAAATCGAGGTAAAAAATTTCTATTTAGTTAATCAACTACAAAAATTCGAATATAAAACGACTTCGCTTCCGAAGAAATCCCACAATTTGTATACATTCTCATAAAATATCACTCTTTCTCTCGTCTTATGGTTCTGTCTTACTCTGGAGGCCCAACAAGACGTCTCTAGTTCTGGCTAATATACTTCCACAGCCGTAAATATGAGCGAAATGAGTCGGAATAATTTTATTTTCCTCACAACACGTACAACAAAATGAGATTAGGGGAAGAGAAATCTCCTTTTTGGGTTTTATGTTTTTTAACGTTACACCGGCTTTAGTTAAGAGAATGTTACTTCTGAGATTTGTGCCAGGATAAGTGTGAGCAATAAATCAAGAAAAGATATTAACCTGAGCATAATTTTCAAGTAGCACGTTCATAGAAATATTAGTATAGACAAACTTTATCTTCGATTGTTTATTTTTTTCCTAAATTTAAATTAATTTTATTAAATTAAATTTAGATTCAAGATTTATTAGAATATTAAGTTGAATCATCAATCAAGTTGAATTGTAGCCGTTCAATCCATTCAGTTATTACGAAACCTTCAAATACCCCTACCGATGAAAACTGAATACATAAGAAAAATCTACGATCGAGACTTGAAAATAAACCTATAAAGTAGAATAACCCTAAATAACAATTCCAACTGGTGATTGTATACATTTGAAAGCGATTTTTATCCAAATCAAAAATCTATGACGATATATATTGGTTTCGGGGTCATTTATTTCGGTATAAAGACCATTCACCCACCTCTTTTCAGCCATTTCCATAAAAATTCTTCTATTTTCTGAGAAAATATCCACGAGGAAGCGACTTGTAAATAATTCAGAGTGACCCTCTAATAGAGCTGGACCGATACTTATAACTTATACCAAGATATGGGTATGTGACCACCAACGGACAAACACATTTACATAAGGGTTACTACAGGGCCGAAGTCAATAAGTTTATAGACTCATTGTTTGTTAATATTGACAATGTAGTTATTTTTAATTTCGATACTTGATAAAATTTAGAAAACTTTGTTCGTAAAAGCTCCTCTTATGTTTATCCACCTCAAGAGGTGTAAGACATGTAGTTAAGTTTCTTTTCTCATCTTACAAATTCCTTGACATTTTTTCGATCCTTTATTTGTGGTAATACTTTGTATAGATTCTTACCTCTGTTGGCAGTCGCTTTATTAACTTCGTTCTGACATGTCTTCCTTGGTCTTCTTCTATTTCTCGCTCTCTTCGTTCTGGTTTCTAATATTTTTTTCAAAATCTTTTTCATATATCTGAACCATCATGTTATGAAGAGTTTGTATTTAATATTTATCTATATGCTTCGTTTGATCCAATCAGGTTTTGTTCTCAGTTTTCCTAAAGAATCCTATTTCTGAAGTGTGTAGTATCCGTTTCCTGTATCTATATAATAAAATTTCCTTGACTAATCCCTATATATAATGACTAATATAAGCAATTTTTGAAGATATGGTGAATGTCATCTTTCTGTTAGTGACATACCATTGTCTGGAAACTTCGAGACAGTGTTATTCTGACCTTGGGATAACAGCGAAAGTTCCCAACGGTATTTCCAAATTACTTGAAAGTTTAGTACGGCATTGTCCTGCCCTGAACCGAGTTCGTGTGGATAAACATATCAAATAAGGGTTGATTCGGTATCTGTAACGACACGTAATATTTGCATATGTATGCGAATCTTCTTTCTGGGGTGACCGGTGACAGTTGGCCAACAAACTACGACGTTTCTTTATCCAGCCGCCGGAAGAGTCTTTTTATGTTGGCCGATCTGTCGCCATGTGGCCTCTATGCAAATTTTCTTCTTCGGTGGTCATTCGGACTGCTAATAATAGTCGGAAAACTGAGAAAGGGACGATTCTTTGATATTTCGATAAGCGATCATAAAAACTGTGATTCATCAATTAACTCACTATAGTCACTATCGAAACGCGTGATGAATTTGTTATCAAGTACCTTAACTCCTAAGACAGATTTCATTTCAAATATCGAGATAACTCATTTGTATCTAACTTAGATGAATTATTGAATCTGAATCATGTATCAGAAAGAAACATCATGTGTAGTACCGACAGATAATAGATACAGAAGAACAAATGAAGAAAGAAAAGATGTGGTGAAGATTTAGTTTGTTTGAATATACATGATTGGTTGAGGTGGAGATACTTCATCTTGTAGTGCATATCTGTGACGAATGATCATCAATGCAACCTTTCTCCTATCAGCAGCAGAAAGGGTTGAAGGGAAGTTTTATTGAACCAAGATCTTCTTCCTGGTTTCTTTTTTCCAAATATTTTGCCTGGCTGTATAGCTTGTAGAATTTCCATCGTTATCTTGTTCTTTTTCTATTCTTCGGAGGACTTATTCATTTTTTACCTAGGTGGTCCAGTGGATCATGAGTCACACACGACTAGTTTTTTGTTCTTATCTTCGTTTCGGTTCCAGGACACATAAAACAGAATAGAGAAGACGTATTATCTCAGTATTATTATGTCTATTTCTAGAGAGAGATTTTGATTCTTGAAGCAAGCATTCATATGGTTAGAGGTGGATCTTGTCTTTTCGATGCGTGTCCTTATTTCTTGGTTTTTGATTCTATCCTGGTTCATAATAGTACCAAGCTATTTATAATGTCTTTCTATTGAAACTTGATTGATATGAGGAGGGCTTTCTGTTATCGTATATTGGAATTACTAGGGATGAATAGGCGGAACTGGAAAGGACTAGTAAACAACCTGGAGATGGAAATAACC
This sequence comes from Diorhabda carinulata, assembly GCF_026250575.1. Lineage (NCBI taxonomy): Eukaryota > Metazoa > Arthropoda > Insecta > Coleoptera > Chrysomelidae > Diorhabda > Diorhabda carinulata. The sequence continues at coordinate 30,513,396 of NC_079462.1, read as the reverse complement.
TCTCATAAAAAGGTCTCCGTACAGCTAAAAAGAGCGGCCACTCTATAAGTGAATTTGATCATCAAAAAGAATCAAGAAGACATGTTTTATTTGAGAAAAATAAGAAAAAAATGAATGAATCGTACTGTAGATAATTTTTTGTAATAATTTCAATAAATCAGTTGTACCATTTATCTTGATAGTTTGATTCATTCTTTTTTTTTGGTGAATTACCGTAGTAGCCAGTTCCAACATTAAACATTAACCTTCCACCTCAGAATACTTTCCCTACGGACTTAGCCAAACCTCTTTTGTGTATCTGTGGAGTCGAATATAAGGTGTAGTAATGTATATTGTTCCCATAGGTGCCATCGCGTAATGTCAGGACTTGATGTTCGTCATCAAGTATATTGCCCCCGACCCATTCCATCCTCTTTCATATCAAACCGCGAAGCGAGCGAGAACGGCTATATCTTGCGACTATTTTAGCAACAAACTACTTTAGATTACTGTAAAAGTTAATTAAACCGCTGTTATTCAGGATACTAACACGCGATTGTAGCTTTCATTTTGGGAAAACTCCACGCTAGATTTCTAAGAATGTAGAAAAATTATAAAAATAATTTTTCGCATTCAACATAAAACATATAATTCAAATTGGAGAATTTGTAGAACATAATCAACATCTGAAAGTATTGGAACAAATGATTTTACAAGGTGTTTCAGAAGTTTTCACATGCGGAAATTCTTACGTCTCAATTTAAAAATTACGTAAATTGTTAAGATCAGTTTCTAGTTTTGTTAAAAGTACAACTGCTTCACTTACTTTTAATAATCCTCTCTCTGTTTATTGACCACGCAATACGTTTTTACAATGAATAGTATGGAGTGCGATGAATATTAAATTCTTGTTTTGTTAAAACATTATTGGAATCAAAAGTTTAAAGGAGCCGTGGCAGCAAGGAAAACCTATGAAATTGTAGGGAAAGACACAGTTAATGAGTGAACGGGCCAGGTTACTATTTATTCAAATCCATGTCGAAATTTATTGATGAGAAAAAGTGAGAGAAGTCGACAATTTTTGCATCTTAACCCAAGGTCTTGCTGTTGGGTTTAAACCATAGAGGCTGTACTTAATGAAGTCACAGAATTTTGAAATGATTAGTCAGACAAATTCTTATAATCAGTATTGATCAACTTGATTAACTTGACATACCACTTCGACCAATTGTATCAATTTTCAAAGAAAAAACTCCTACTTTTCGCATCATTTAAATATTACAATTGTGAAAGGATTTTTCGAATTGTGTTCTGGATTTATCTCAAGATGATTCTGTTAAAGTTGTAAAATACTCGAGTGCATTTAACGATGAAATGTATAAACAAATTAATGTTTGTACTGTGGAATATTCATATCTATTTATATTTATAACTCAATTATTAGGCCGGCTCCGCACATTGGGGACAATGTTGGCGCCAACTACGCTTGTCCAATGTGTGGATCGATTTTTTTGGTGTTGGTACCTGTTGGCGCTAAAGTTGGTGGGAACGTCGAGAGTTGGCCGTCTTATGTGGGTTTTTAGACGAGACATCAAAGGGAATTGGTTCCAATGTTTGTGTATTCGGTCACATATTGGCGCGTAATAAATCGTCTTAACTTGTTTAGGAAGTATTGAATATGACATTCATATGGATTAAAGGACATGTTGGAATACATGGTAATGAAACAGCTGATCGATTAGCAAAAGATTCAATACTAAATGGAGTTTTTTTTGTTGTATATTCGAGAGATGCGATCAACTCAATAAAATGTATGTATCTTGCCTCACGATCCTCAAATAACACCTTTTACGAAATTTATCTTACTTTACCCTCATTCCCGAATTAAATTTTCAAATACACAATTTCGAAATTTTACTCAGCAAGTATACTTAGACTGAAGACTGGTCATGGGAGATATCCCATCCATCTTGCCAGGCTGGGTATTATACAATCATCAACCTGTACCTGCGATGATAATTTTTGTGCTGAACTCAATCACGCTCATAAAACAAACAATTTGTTACAGTTACTTGTTAAACAAAACTACTCCCTACCTCTAAACCCCACACACCTTTTAAGCATAGATAACCGACAAATTCAGATCTATTAGTAAATTTTATCAAGGATATTAAAATGAATATATAAGTAGTATCATTGAAAAATTCTGTGGCTGATGGACTTGCTTCCAAGCCATGTTCTTTCACATACAGACACACCAGGAGATATGGTCAAATGAAAACGTTTTACTGTTTTTGGAGCTTTACCAAGCGGAACCAGTTTTATGGAATCCAACAGTCAAAAACCACAAAAATAGAAACGCTGTTTGACATGTTGGCTCTGCTTGGAGCTAACTGGGCTTGATTTCAACAGATTCCAATGTCTGGATGCTTTTAGAAATAATACTGCCAACGTGCAGTTCCGGGGTTACTCTTCCTTCAACTAACTCAACATAAACATTCTTTTCCGTTAGCTGATTAACAGCAATATTTTCATTTCAAAGAATAAACTTGGTAGTATAAGTCACATATTTTGTTACTATTATCGTGAAACACAATTAATTTTGTAGACTTCACAGTATAGAAAATCAACAATATCGTAGAATTTGATACACAAAATTTGAACTTCAAACCTATCCTTACCCTATGTACAAGGGTGGTGGTGGGTGGTATTGTTTTAGTAGGACAAATACAGCAATATTTTGAAAATAGATTGAACAATCATGAATGTATTAAGAATAAAATGAAACTTAATTAATACACTATATGAAAACTCAAAAAATATAAATTTTATAATTAATCTATTAATAGGTGTAGAACTGTCAATGTGAAATATTAATATTCAGACAAGACGAAATGTAAAAAATATTCTTCAGAAAAAAAATCGTTATTTATCAAAATAAACATGAAATCAGAAACATTTATTTAAGGAAACAAACAGGTATCACGTTGGAAATTTCAGAAATAAATTATTTTCTATAGATTACTATGTGTTGTCATAATTTCAAACACATGTTGTATTTAATTTTCTAACGCTGCCACTGTAAGCATTGGTTATAGAGACACGTATTTTTGCTATGTGAATCCGATTCATTAGAGATGAATAAAGGGACAATTAACGTCTCGAAGGGAGATTTTCACTCAGTTTACGAAGGATAACGATTCATTTATCTCTCACTAATTTTCTTTTTATATGGTGTTAATTGTTAGTTTATTTATGGTGTGTCTATATTTACGACGTAATAGTCCTGCAGTTCTTGTGAGTTTGATATGATGTGCTACAGTTGATAAGTTCTATTTTCATTTTTTGTTCTGAAATATTCATAATTCATTAGTTTATTAACGGTAAATTTGTATATCAGTTATCATAAGCATTCAAAAGCGGTCGAGATGTGTAAAGACGAAAATTTAATTTAAAGTTATTATCGAATAGACAGATTTGTATATTTTTGGACAAAGTAGGAAAATAAAAGAGTACGAGGTAGTTATTGCTAATAAGCAAGTTCCACGTATCTGTGCAACAGTCAAATCGATTGAATGTGTTCCAAAGTGAAATTTCGAGGATCTTCTTCAGTTCCAGAAAACTAAAACTATTACCGAAAGATCTTGAACTGAAAGAAACAGAGTTACAATCAATTATCATAATTATCTAGGATTTACGACTTTTATAAATCCTAGTAATACCTGTAGAACCCTGGCAAGAAGATTTTTTGTTCTCAGATGTGTTTCTGTACTATAACTGTGTACTTTTAACACCAGTGCATAGACAACAAAGAGCGTTGGAACATAAATACCGACAAAATGAATAAAGAAACACTATCTTCACAAATGCATCTCGCTATGGATTATTTTTAGAGAGTAATCAAAGTGATTCTGTTGGATGGGAACATGACAGGGATCAAGTAGTTATTGATGATAATAGAATAGATAATAGGAGAATAAAATCCGTGACTAGGAACCATATAGAAGGCTTAGATATCTTCTTCCGTAATTTTGGACAGAAATTATTCAAAATTTATTGTATTACTTTTTTGTAAGCATATCAAGATGTGCTAGTATGATACGTGCAAATGGGGGTCACATAGAATATCGATTCTTTTATTAAATTCTTGGATGAATTTTGAATGTTTTGTCATTCTATAGTAGCACGTTATTCAATTTTTAGTATTCTAATATAAGAAATGGGAAAATTAATAGTAATTATTTCGTAATTTAAACACCACATTAGTAATTGTTACTCTGAAAATGGATATAAGAACTAGATGGAAGAAACAAATACAATAGTGTTTAGATTTTAAAGTATCTAAAAAGCAAAGATTCTTATTTTTTCACATTTTTGTACCCCTCACTATCACATATACTACTTTTATCATCATTTTGTTTTCAAAATCAATTTCACGTATATATTTAACATTTTATTCCCTTTATTGTTTGCTTCAGTTTCTCTCCAAGTTTGGGTAGAATTTGAACATGTCTCATATTATTAATACGGTCCAGAATTCCTCTCAACTTTAATGTACATTTACACTCGACATTTTCCTAATACCAACCAAGATGACTGTGTTTGACAATGTGCCGGGATGGCCTTTTGGCCTAGACGTTTCGATCATCAGAAGGGTATTATTCAGAACGTCACTTCTTGACACAATAACCGATATGGAGTATATAGCTATCCACTCGTTGTTGCGGCTATAAGGACAGAGACAAAGGAAGTGTAACAGGTGTATTTATGTGAGAGTTCGAAAAGGGTTAAATTATGAAAACTTGAATCATGTTCAAAATAATATCGGAAACATTTAATACTGTCGTTTTTCATATAGAGTTGGTTATAAAGAAACTTGTTTGGCGTTATCCATACAATTTTTTCCGTTAAAAAATATAAATTACATTGACAGAAAAAAGTTTCGAGAGAATTGCTAAAAATTGGAGATATTTTGAAGAGATAACTTGGCTTTACGAATTGAAATTTAGTAAAGTATTGAATACTAATAACTGTACAGATTGGATTATGAATAGAAAATGGATTTGAAGATTGATAATGTAAACTACTAGATCGGCTAGAAATTTGAGGAGCTTTTATTCAAACTTAAGTTTTCTAATATATGTGTTTTGGATCAGTTATTTTAGTTTGATTTAAAAAATCATATACTTTGAAATTAACAAGGAATACATAATTTTCCATCGCTATAGGAATACTTAACGTGGGGCTTCACAAATTCACAAGAGAAAAATAATAATTGGCATACGAATTTGAACAAAAAAATGTATAAATACGAGGTCTGCATATTAAATAACGAGACTGATTACGAAAAAGGGTTTTATTATAAAACTTATTCTACATTCGAATGCTCCCCTTTAATATACTCCCCTTCCCTTTCCACACACCATACGCTTTTTCCATTGATCGAAGCAGTGCTGGAAGTCTACTTTGGTTGGGTAGCCTTTAGGAGCTGTTCAGTTTTTACTTTACCGCTTCCATTGACTCAAATTGGGTTCGTTCCAAAGCAGATTTTATCTTCGGAAATAAAAAAGTCGCACAGTGCCAAATCTGGTGAGTACGGCGACCAATAGTAACATATGTAGGAATAACGATGAATCTAACTAAAACACATTGGGAAGAAAAATGATAAGGAGAATATATGAGCCAAAAAAATTAGGTCAAGGTCAATATGGAATCTTTATGAACGCCGAAATTAGAAATCTTGAATGGAGAGACTTTCGCCAGATTTATAAAATCGAAACGAAAACGTTAGCTTGCGCACATAAAGTGGATGAAAAATAATAGTGAACTTGAAAAAATTACAGAATGGAAGCCCTAAGGAAACCGGCTCAGAGAACAGTAAAGTGACAAATGATCTGAACAAAATGGGAGTCCGCGGATGGTGATGGAATTTATATCCAAAAAAATGGTTAGAACGTGGATTAACTCACTACAAGAAATGTGTCAGAGAGGTCTTGATTGAGCGGTTACTATTCCTATTGGAATGTGTTTATATTTTTTGAAACAATTTAAAGAAGGAAAAAAACGCTGAAAGTACAGGCAGAAAATAATTAGGAAGGTTTTTTTCCAAAGCAATGATGGAAATGGTTCAAAAGTCAATTTCTTGGTAAATATATTACACTTAACATATATTAATTTACTTATAAATATCACTTAAATAATTCTTGCGATTACTTTCACTAATTCGTTCTTTTCACTACGACTATTTATTTAAAACTAACTAACTGCGCTACATAAACTTATTTATATACCACAAATGGAATTATACAAAGCTCTAGAAAAAATAAACAAAAGAAATATAAGTAACTAGACTTTCCTGGAAATTTTTCACAAGAAATAATATAAATAAACCGTATTCTATAATAAAAAGTTCATCAAAGGCGCGTACGTCATTTATAAAATAGATTAAAAGTGCCGCACGAATTCGCCGAATTTTAAAATTCCATTCTAGCTGGACAGGGCCGGCCTAAGTACCCATTTCGAGAGCTTGTTCGTAATAATATGAAGAGAAAATTTTGAGGAACGGTTCACATACATAAAAAACTTTCACACACAATTGCAGTGAAATTTATAATTTTATTTTATAAATTTCAATGTGACTATGAATAATTTAATAGACGACCAAATATTAAGTGACTATTGTGGAAATTTATATCTACTGCTATTTTGAATTAAAAAAATATTATGCTTGAATAGTTATCACACTAAATATAAAATCAAGATCAAGGAATATTATCACATTAATTTTACGAAAAGCATAATAGTATGCAATTTTCCATTACATAGTATTGGTTAACATATACCCTTTTCCTTTTGCTTTCGAAGATTTATAGTGAATATAATGAAGTAAAAGCAATTTGTATCGTGAGGCAAATTGAGGTAGAGTGAAGCTGTGGGACTATAGAATAAATGCTGCCGTTGTCGGTCCATAGTTAGCATAGGAATCCAGTGAAATCGTTAATTTCGGTTGTTGTACAGAGTGGATTCACATTTATTCACAAAATTATTCACAATTCCTATAAATATGAATTCTAGTAATATTACTTCAGATGTCACCCACTGTAGTTTTTGGACACGTTACCTAAAATTTCTGAATCAAACTTCTAACTATTATAAAATAAAAACGTTAGTCAAGGCAACCTAACAAAACTTCACAGAACAAACATTTTATATTTTATTAACAGACATATGAGACTGAAAGTACTTGGCTTAACAACCTATTTTCTCGTCTGTCGGTCAGGTTATTTGTAATACAAGCGAGATCTACAATAACTAGGTAATATTGGTACATCCAGCCATTTTCTATTAGTGAATAGCTTAGTTTTTTCAATAGAATCTCAAAATTATTGCTAATTTATTGTCCATATGTTATTCCACAATATCTAGAAACACCTAATTTGTTCTTTTGATAAATATCCTCATGATTTTCTCCATTTGTATTTCTATTTTTCCATAGTTTGATCTTTAATTCCTTCCCATTTCATCCCCTTTGTCTTAGCTTCTCCATTCACATTTTCAATCCGCGTTTTTCTAGATATGCGTCTATAATTTCCACCTGCTACTTTGGAATTCTAACTTCCTGTATGCTTTAGAGTAAACTATGAAGATACGATGATATGGAGATATTGGAACCAATCTTGAACTCAAAATACGCCTAGTTCATGTTTTTTTTGTATGAAAACAACAGATAACATGAGAATTCAATGTAATTGTGAAAATTAGATGAAAATAACCTGTTATTATTGGAAATTTATTTGAATAGGCGACTGCACTACCCACTCCGCAATTATTGATATTCAGGCGTCAGTCGGCGTTGTGCTAAAGCCACATAAACATGTCCGCTATTACTGATGCTCCTGCCAAGTGTGAATTGCGAAGTGTGATTCGTTTTCTACAGGCTGAAGGCCATAAGGTTGCAGAAATCCATCGGAAAATAAGTCGTGTTTATGGGGAAAGTTTGAAGATGATGTGCATGATGAAGGGGGCCAAGGACGCGAATCTGTCGTTTCAGATGACCTGGTTCAACGAATTGACAGAATGGTTTAAAAGCAAATTCACCATTACTGCTTTGTCTACGGAATTTCCAGAAGTTTCAAGGTCTGTATTGTATTTTATTGGTACTGGACGGTTAGGCTACATTGGCCGCAACTTTCTTTGAAGGGGGAATTGAAAAGCTTGTCCACAGATGTGACAAATGTCTCAATCCCTTCGGTGATAATGTCGAAAATTGTACCAATATTTTGGTAATAAAATTATTGTTCTATATGAACTTGTCTTTTATTTATAGTCTATCGGAGGTTAAAAAAAAAACGGCTCTCGTATGAGGCGATTGAATGGAAAAGAAAATGGTTATGAGGTCACTATTTAGGGAAAAGATCCGGTATGTACCTTTACTCAAATTACTCCTTTTAAACATTCAGCATTTTTAAGAATACAATCATGGAACAGTACCTACCAAACGAGGTTGAATAATGGGCAATAGGTTTATTAAGAATATTGAAAAGTGTTTATAGATTTTATGTTCATCTTATTTATTTGCTTTATCTTGTTTAGTAAAATCAAAAACTTTTTTGCTTTACTAATAAATATGATAATTCCACTTTCCAATTTTCAAAAACAATTAAATAAAATGACTCGATAACGTGTATATTTCATCAATTTAATTGCTTATAGCTTAATAGTGACTCCCTGTAAACGAAATGAAGGTATAGGAATTCGGCAGTGAAGCCGTTCCGTGATCTGTAGTAAGTCCGGGTCCTGTACAATGGCTTATTTTAACTGTTTCTCGAAATCCACTCGGAGCTTATTGTGCTTTCAAATCAATTTAACTGAAAATATTGCAACCTTTAACATGGATCTTACAAATCACCAGAAATCCCTTTTCGAATCTGAAGTGGAGTTGCAATTTCGATTCAATTTTGATTGGGAGTTATTTAATTTTGAAAACGAAAACAACCGAACTGAGGATTATGGGTTGCGAATTAATTAATTTGAGCTGACTAGATTTGATGTTTTTGTTCGTATTGAATTTGGAGTAAAACCATTTTATATTATTTACCTTTTATAAGAAATGTTTGAATATGTTGAAATATATTGTTAAAAAATATATATACAATGAATGATAAGGGAAATAGAGAAATGGTTTATTGTCAAAAATTGTTACAATTTGTGGACAAAAGCTTGTAAAAACTAGAGAAAAAACATAAAAATAATCAAATAAAGATACAAATAAAATAAAATTTCAATTTACAGAAGGAAACCACAATGAGTAACAAAATTATAGGTGATAGTATTAGGTAATAGCCATAGCAAAAATATTAGAATAGAAGTCGTTTACATAGAAGGCGCTTTCTAGTAAATATGCTCTCAAATTATTGCGGAATGCGGGAAAAGATTGACAAGTGATTGTGCATTTTTTGTGTTGTAAAATATTGAGCCCTCAACTAATTCTGAACGTGGAGTAGCCCGACCAAATTGCCCATAAATTGGAGAAAGTGATGTTTAAATTAAAGACCAAATCAAACAAGTTTGACAATGACACAAGACACGATTCACGCGTGATCTGTCAAAAACAGTGTTGCCAAAAAGATACCAGCACAAAAATCACTCGTTACTATTTCAAAACCGCCATAAATAGTAATTAATATAATTAACCCGTTTTTTTTTCATTTAAAAATAAGTCATTTGTCATGTTATCTCTCAATAATACATAAGTTCCAGGTAATTTAATTTAATTTAACCCCGAATTAAAGTAATCGGGTAAATTGGTGAAAAGGTCCACGTTTGATAATAGTAAAAATTAAAACTAATTGTCTCTTACTCACTTTTTACTTAGATTATATTGAACGTAACAAAAAACTAACCCTTTTATCTATCGATATGTCCTATAAAAACAGTCATATTCTTTCCATTATTTCAGACCCATTTAACATGGCGGCGCCCTTCGTCAGTCACGAAAATAAAGTGATGTCGATTGGAATAATCTAGCAAAAGAAAAGTTTCTGTCTTTCTCACTTCTTCCCAGAGTTCGCGATCATATCGATTAATCCAAGGTGAATGGTTCTCCGAAACAACAAAAAAATTACAGTGCTGTGTGCCCTTTTGAGTTTCTATCTATTCCATTACATCAAAGAAGACTTTACTATAAAATTTAGACTTTAACATACACAAAAAAGCTGTAGAAAATGAGGAGGTTCACGTATTTTATTATGCTCTATCTGAAAAATAGCGTAATTATTGACTAAAAATATTGAATATATTTTTTCTCTGAAATATATACCCACACTGTACTCGCGGTAAGTTGAAACCTAAAAATTCTCGTAGAGACATGTTAACCTCAAGAAATTCATGTTTGGAAAGAAATTTCAAGGATCCACATACTAGGATACTCCAGGACTATTAAAAATTTCATAGAAACAAATATCAGGAACTTCTACGAGGATAATCTCAGAAGTACCTGGCCCAAATACAAAAATTATGAAAGAAAATATATTTACTTATTATAAGTTATCTTCTTTTAGCTCCATATACTTTACCGAGCTATGTTCAATAAGTTCAATACCATTTTTATAATAAGAATCGTCAAGCTTCTCAGAATAGCCATTAACTGCTCTTCATTGTTGGAAAAGTTTTGATCACGTAGCCATTTTTTCAAGTCTGGGAAAATAATCTCAGTAGTGCTAAATATAGAGATTAGGATGGGGTGAGGTAGCAACTCAAACTTAAATTAATTAGTTTTGGCCATTGCAATACCGGATGTATGAGCCATGACCTTGCATGCAGATGGAACGATCTTTGCCTTCTTTGGACTGGTTTTCCGATTTCAGTTCATTGGTTTGATTGTTCTCTTATTTCGGGTGTGAAATGATTCACATACATTTCATATATGGTTATGGAACGTCGCAAAAATTCGGTTTTATCTCTGTTGAACATAATAAAACACTCGGTGGAAACATCTTTGCGACGCTGTTTTTGTTCCATTGTGAGTAAACGCGGACCTATCTTGAGTACAGTTTTTCAGTGAATATGCCTACTATGTCCGCTAGATCGCGAGGATCATCCAGTACCGATTTGTGGATTTTTTTCAACATTTCTGGAGTTGTCACCTCTTTTGGTCGACTACTGCAATGCTGGTCTTCGCAGATCTTGCGGCCTCGTTTAAACTCTGCTACCAAATATTTTACAGTTGAATGTGAAAAAGCAGTCTCATCCAGAAAAGAAGCTAGTTCTATATTGGTTGGGCTAAAGGCTATCAAATAAAAGTATTGTATCACTCAACGATAACCAACTTTTTACATGGTTACAAATTCAGTTTTGATGGCTGCCAAACAAATACTAAACACCCCGTCGTCTTAAAACTTGAACCATATGCTGTATAGACTGAGTACTTTTTCATACTGCGGTATTTTTCAAGCAACTACCGCCATCTTCAAGTCAGACCAGGTACTTCTAAGACTATCCTGGTGGAAATCATCATATTTCTCTTCAAATGATTTTTATTGTCGTTTGAACTTATTTAAATTGATAGATATAGCTTTGAAATAGCCAGAAATGTAAACAAACAACTCTCAATTAAAATTCAGCTGATATATTCCGTACAGTCGTTATATTCTCAGTCAAAGAAACAAATGAAAAAAATTGGGAATACGGAATCAAAGTTAATTTTAGAAGACGTTTAATAAAACCATTTTCTGAGTAATCTCCATGTTCTTTTCTTTGCAATCAAATGAGAAAAACCTTTCAACTTTGCACATATAAATTTTGGAAGTAAATACCGTAGCGTGTGGATAGATTTATATATTGTCTTGCTAAAAGACATAGATTATTTGTGCTAATGATACTATTTTTTTTTTTAATTTCTTAGAATCTATTCTATTTTTCTCATTAAGTATCAGTTATCTATGCTCTGTGAATTTTTTTCTAACTTTCTAATGTTTAAAGTAAGAATTTGTTCACTCAGTGATAAATAAGCATTATTATTAATATGCATTGTATGTAGGTGACATAAATAAGAGAAAAATAAAATATTTTTAAATATTCATATGAGAACGCAACACCTTTTATCTACACAGATTTCCTTTTGATTCATAGAGTGATTTCGGTTATGCCTTTACTGCCTTTTTGGTGTTTCGCTTTACAACCATATTCTCAATTGTTTTATCTCTGTTTAAATGATAATTTTCTCTGTTACTCTCTCGTATTTTTTGACACGAGAGTCGTTGTGTTTTAGCTGAAAAATTTATTTGCACACGAAAAACACTGATTTATTCATAAAGCAACGACTAAACGGCAATATTTCTTTTGGAACGCGTTGAATACCCATACCATAAAGCATTCATATGTTGCGGTAATTTTCCGGAAAAAAGAGGAGCTATGAATTTATTTTTTTAATACGACGGAATTATGAATATTACCTACACTTGCTACACAAATTAATTTTTAGATTGGAATGAATAATTTTGTTATATAATAACATATTTAATACCCAAGATTTTAACTTATTTCGACGAGGTTTGTGGTGTAGGTCGTCCAAATTATGACAATTTGAAGCTGCTCGCTTCATAACCATTCTTTTTTATTTACTTTATCAAGGTACATCATGTCAACTTTTCTGGATCTCAATAGATAACAATCACCTTGAAGAAACAACAACTTTACATGTATCCATTACCTTGAATTAACCAAAATGCGCTCACGTACAAATAGAAGAAGCCACCACATTACCATTAACCACAAGCTACCCAATTATAATATGAGAAAAGAACTAGGTATAACTACTAGGGTCAAGATTGAAAAAGAAGAATTAGATTTAAGAAAGTGCTACTTAGATGCATAGAAACTTATAATGTAACGCTGAAGATTTGTACGAGAAACCAGCGATTAATTTAAAGTAGCATCAATCCAACAACCGCTCAACCCGATCACTTGGAATGTGTCTTCAATAGAACAAATCCGAGACATGATTGACTACAGACTGTTGAATATGGAGCTTGGTCTGGAAGATTATATCGATTTTATTAGAAGCGAACCTAGGAGCATCAATGAGTGCAGATTCATAGCATATTATTGAGTTAGTTCTCTCAAAAAGGAACTGAGAGGAACTGATAATTTAATTTTTTTTACTTCAATTGTATCAATTATGCCCATTTATAATTTGATTCTCATAATTTTCAACCATATTTTCGTACTAACATTATCTGAAAATGCCATTTGTCATTTTTAGTTTTCTTAACTGATGCATTCTTGGTGAACGTTCTTTATTAATAATTCTTATCAAATGGATATACCAAATTCGTTAATGAACTCCTGAAAACTCGTATAATCACAAGAGGTCTCCATTTTTTATCGAGAATAAACTAGAAAGATGACACATAATTTCCTTTGGGGTAGTTTTCTTAACCGGCAATCCAGGTCTGAATGGAGAAGACCTTTCAATTCTATAATAATTGGAACTTGCTAAAAAAGATTTTCAGTACTGCAAGGATTGGTGTTACGTATGTTGGTACAGAAACGAATGGAAATTTTCACCTCCCGGAAACTATGAAGTGGGTTAAACCGATTTCGGATTCACTCAATCTCTTCTACTCACTTGACTGCGTCATCTGACATAATGTCTTTGAGAAACAAATACGATTTTGACAATATAACCAAAAGAGGACAAGATGCAACTGGAAGAAGGTGTGGGAGATGACTATTAGTGATGCGAAGTGCAGAAACTCATGGTAGCTCGTATATGTTGGCAGAACAAGCAACTCCAATTGCCACACCTCGGCAACGATGCAGTATGCGAGAAATGTTGCAGAATTGTTTGAATGTGCGTATCAACCAAAATCTGATTTCCAATTCTTTTACTTCGCGCCCTTACTGAACTAAAACCGATAAAAACGTATTTTTCTAGATCGATTATACTCTTTTTTAAAATTATTGTTCAATAAGTCACTTAATAAATATTCTTATGTGATAAAATGATCACTGATCCTAATAATACATTTAGTGGACTGATTATTTGGGAGTTGGGTCTTTCAGATAACTTTTCACCATAAATATGTTTCAAGATTTTGTGAGTTCCGTTGACATCGTTTTCAATAAAACTTAATGTCAATATCCATGATTATTGACAGACATTATAAAAACCATCTCACTTAATCGGTTATACCAACAAAATTGTTGATGATGGTATGAGAAGCTGTTGAAAAAATTAATTCACTGTTCTTTTTGTACAAACCTCGTATGTGATATTACGAACAACATATATGATTTTGATATCTAATAAATAAACTCCATAGGCTGACGTCTCCCAAGTGAATAAAACAAAACAAATCCATGCCTAGCATCGCCTCGGTATCGAAGAGTGTTCTAGGCCTCTCCCGATGCTCCCCCGAGGGCCGCAGGGCCAAAACACCGGCACAACAGGATCAACTCACATGGATCTTCTTGTATTTATCTTGTCATATAACTAAATTAGTTCATTAGTATGTGCGGAGCTAGCGCTGTTTTAACGGTAGGATAATTTGGCCGAAGGCCTGGTATTAATCATCTAGAAATTATTTCGAAATAATGTTCCTGAGTTGGAGTTTATATGAAAAATATTCAGGTAAAACGACGGATTTGGAAGTTTATGAAGCATTACTAGGGACTCGAGTAGAGATTCACGAAGGTAGTATGACAGAATTTTGCATGCGTTTGATGAAATTTCTTCAATATGAGTTCTAAAGGATGTGGAGTATCTATTTCATTCCAAGTAGTAATATGAATCGAAATTATTGGAAGTCACAATAAAAATTCTATTTTCGCTATAATGTAAAATATAGTGCTAAAATTTATCATATGAATCAATTAAATCGGAAGTTTCAGCTTGGATACTTATATTAAGTTGAATCAAATTCAAATATATAAAAATTGTTAATATTTATAATTACAATTATCAAGTTTTGGTTACTTGTTCATTCAGTTCTTTTATCTCATCATCCCCTTTCGGTTCGTTGTTCCCATGATATTTTATAGTAAACAACATCTATATCTGCGAATATAGCCCTAGTGCGGACAAATGACCTAGGGGCATAACTGTATAACTCCTACAACTAAGGGGATTTCACACTCCATGAGTGGCTCGTCGAATGAAATTTAAATTTAATAAATAATTTCCGTGAATGTGTGAATATGTGAATATCTTATTTCATGAAATGAAATTTTCATCTTCAAATTCATTTTCTGTATCTCCATCTTTATGGATAAAATTATTCAGATGTAAATACTTAGATGACATGGATATTATGCATTATCGACATCATCTATTTTTCGTCTTCATGTCAATCTTTTTTCTCGTTTTGTCTCCATTCTCCATTTTTCTACTATTTCATACTTATTCTAGTTTCATAATCACTTGTTGTTCTGAGGTTATATTTGTTAGTATGCCAGTTTCCGTTGCTAATTTAACTACTAGTCCAATCGCAGTCTCGAATGCGTAGACAATTCCTAAGCTGAGGTCTTTTGTATAGTTTCTGACTTGTGAAATTTCTTCTTATGACGCATAAAAAATAATATCTCTAAAACTTTGTGTTGTTAATGCAATTCAACAACTTCATCGGTTTGTATGTATCTATCTAATCATGTAAGAAAATCCTTCAAGTTGCTTTTTCTCTACTCCAAATGATACACTTATAATTGAACAATCAGATGAATTCAAATATATACGGGTGATTCCGTTCTAACTGTGATATTCAATGTCCTGTATTGTTTTTTTGTACTAGTCATTAATTAATAATCAATTAATAAAAATTTTGTGTTAATTGAATAATTCTTAAGATATTTAAACATTATTTTTATACAATATAACTTGCCACTTAAAGAAAACTTATACTACATCACTTGAATGTCAGTACCGTGTCATGTCCATTCCTAGAATTTACCGATAAATTATTAATTTTTTTTGTCGTAACAAATGATTTAAACTAATTACCTTATAAATTCTAATGTTTATGATCAAACTGAGGAAAATTGATGCACTTGTTGTTTAATATCTTAAGTTACCATGTCAGTACCGTGGATAAATGAGTCAGTACCGTGGAACTCAAAATCCGACATTTGTGTCTTGCTCGTGATACTTTGAAGTTGTAGTAAATTCCTCTTAGAGTTTTATTTTTACAGTAAAATAGATGAATAATATGCATAAAAAAGTTAGAAAAGTTAAATTTTAAAATCTTGAAATTTTGAATACAAAAAATCACAGTTAGAACGGAATCACCCATACACACTTGCCGATGCCTAAATTATAATTCCACAAATTTGTATAATAATCCTTGAATTTTTGGGAATTGACTTTTATCCACTTCAAAAGATAATTTTGCTGATATGACAAATTAATAACTTTATCCCACACTCCTTATTAGACGCCGTTTATTCACATTTTCGGCCGTTGGCTGCTGCACAAACTTATGTATTAGCATTTATTCGCATACGATTCTTAGGGGCTCAATTTCTATTATTACAAGACAACTCTAAGTTACCAGAATCTGAGCCAGGATTTTTCTGCTCAATCTGCAAACCTCAATGCAACTGATAATGTCTGGGATACGATAAAGGGGTGTGATACATCAAAATGCTTCCATAACAACCAGCTAGATAAACTTCTTGTATCAATTATTATTTTATTCATCATATCAATCATAAAAACGTGTCTTTATTTATTCCGTATCAATCCGTCAAATTTTTTGATAATTTTTAGTAAAATTCAACTTCTAGTCGCATAACTAAGCCGTTAGTCCGATTTATCTTTATACCTCCAGAGTCCCTGTTAATAAAATCTCGTTTCTAACCAATTTTATATCTTTCCCACTAATACTAAAACTAAAATTATAGTTTCTAGCTTCTTTTTTGACTGTTCTTGAAAACTTTAATTGAGAGAAAAAAATTTATAATCCTATGTTACGCCTATGATTTTTAGAATCGATACTAGCAGTCAGCAGATCGGCCATTATTAAAAATGTTGCCATCCTTTCTATGGACAATAGATTCAGGCACGGTTTTGTTGATTTTTTTTATTTTATACCTTTTTTCAAACAATATCAGCGAACGTTGCAATGTGGTCTTTTGTAATGAAGACACATGTACAACCGCATGAATGCAGTTGGGCCTTTTTTAATAGGCCCCATAACCACAACACGAGTTGGAATGTATGAACGTTTTTTTTCTAGTTTTTAGACGAGGTATGCTTATTTCACTATAAAAAATCGACAATGGTATTTCGAAAAATGAAATTTCACTTTTAACTAAAAACAATAAACAGCACAGGAACATATGTGGATGGGAAAATATTCCTTTGGGAGTAGTATTTATATTTAGAAGACCGGAAATGAGAGAAACTGATATTCGATGGTGATGCCAAGAATCTTTATTCCTCATAACCAACAATCCACCCAAATTGAGAGTACTGGATCAGTGTTTATATTTTTTCAATTCAAATTTCTTTTTCACAGCTACCAGTAAAGAGTTTCCAGTTAATAGTTGATAGGAACCAAGCTTCTGGAGCTACATACGTCAACTTAACTGAGATGTAATGATTCCGCTTCGGACAAATAGTCATAGGCGGACAAAAGGTCAAAATACGAAAACTGCTGATAACATCGTTGTGTTTTGTAAGAATGTACAAGAGTATCAAAGCCATTGGATTCTTGCTTACAAGAGCCTAGTCCTTTTGTTGTCCACAATTTGTCGAAGTTTGCATCGTGACTTGACCCTACATTTATATAAAATTCAACTCACGCAAGAGTTGAAGTATAACGGGCGGTTTTGGGAGAAGACTCAAAAATAGGAGCATCCCCCGCACAGATTGTAGGGCGATTTAATCTAGGGTGTAATTCTAGCTTGTTCAGGAAGTGGATACTGGAATCGCAAAAGATTCCTAATAGTCCAGATGGTTTAAATTATTACTGGTATGATCTTGGAAAAATTGTCAAGAAGGTCTCATTGAAGTGGCGGTGTTATAGTGTGGGATGCTTTTGATGATAAGGATGTTATGGAAGATTTCCTGTTGCCGTTTATTACTTTTTGGATTATCCAGCTCTTAGTTCTAATCTCAATTCAATAAAACAAAGGTGAATTATGACAAGGGAAATCTACAACTTTCAGAAGAAGAAATTCAAAATATTTATGAGCTCAATGAAAGGAAAACACTAGCTTAGAAAAACATATCAGAAAGCACGCCAATTAATTCTCTTATTGAAGAGACAGACTTTTGAATTAAAACTTTTTTATGGGTTTTTTTGATACTTTAGTAAAATTATAACTAAACATGAATGACAATCGTTTGTTATTCAAATTCCAAAATAAATTAACTGCTTAAACGAATTTGAACAGTTTTTTTCCTTTTAAGTTCAAATTATTTTACAAGACAACAATATGCAAACACATTGGACGATTTAATCAGTAACAAAGAATTATTTACATTTTTACTCTGACATTTTTCGATATTTAAGCAATTATTTTGAATGTTGTTAATTCAACTTACTTCTAAGAATTTATTTTGTATTCACATGAATACGCTCCTTTTTATTTTTTTTTTGAAATAAAATTTTTCGTAACCGCAACTTTTCCATTTACCCTTGTAAAACTATCTGGAACTTTCCGTTTGATGATAATAGTCAAAAAGACGATAACTTCGTGGATATGCATAGAGCACCTTCACAATTATTCTATAACTAGACAGTAGACCTTCTGCGAAGCACCATAATGAAATAATTTGATATATTAAAGTCTGACTCTCGCGATTTAGAGAATGGATAATGTAATTCGAGAGTGAAGGAGAAAGCGTGAGTAGCTGGAATCAGCTTTTGTTTCCCACACCAGCTCACTGAACAGCCAGAACTCTCCCATACTCTTTCCGGTGCGGAATTTCCTTAGCTCCAAAAGCCTTGGGGTTCATTTGGTTAGTAATATTTATTTGATAATTGATATTCAAATGGTGAATTCGATTTTTTAATGTTTTGTTAAGAATAATTCAGAATTATTGTTAAATTATAAGTGTTGATATAATCATTATTCCAAGTTCTTTCCAGAATTCAAGATCATAAGAAAAAAAAATCATATTATTACTCTATTAATAATTATCAATTTCTCAGAAAAGGTAATGAAATTGATGATGCGTCAATAAAAAAGGAAACATTTGAAAAGCTATTCTTTTTAGGTCTTTTTTAAACTTTCATCTATTTATTCCTTTCGCAGTGAAGACTTTGGCAAACATTGAACAAATAAAAAATGGAGTTTTGAAATGGAAGCGCCAATGGGACACACATCTTGTTTGTTCATATTACAATATTTTCATTATAAATTTATTCACTATGAAATCTAATATTTGATCTCTTAATTCAACTTTCCTTTTTAAAAGATGCTATTTTCCTGTACAAAGATTATTATATTGATCTTCAATATATTAAATCAATAATAGTTAAAAGAGAAATTGATAAAAAATACTTATTATCTGATTTTTGGCTTATTCAAACGCTATTGAAACTAATCAAATTATTATTTTCTCTTGCTGTTGAATCTGAATTAATTCATTGATTACTTAATGTACCCATATCGACATGCCCTAAAGATATTTCATTAAATGTTATACAATTCATTCTTTGATCGATTTTCGCATTAAATGCGTATGGAGCAAGGAATGTTGATAGGCAATGTTAGAAAACGAATTTGAGCCCATATCGATGAACAACTTCAATTGAATCCAAAATATATATAACTGTGACAGTTTCTTGGTTAATTTTTCATCTCCATAGTGTTCATAACATCTAAATAAGTGCACAAACTGTGCACATTATATTGAACTCGAGCATTCTTAAACTGGACTAAGATCAATGCTTATTGGCTAATCTAGTTTGGACTTCATCCAGAGAGTACTCGCGTACGAGTATGAAGACAACTGGAATCAGTGACACGTCTGAAACTAGCTCAGGAAATGAAGATACAGTTATTCATGTATTAGATTGTTTTGAAGATTGATCATCACAGATGGTAGAACTGATCGAGTTTCTCAAAACAAATGATCATACTCTGGTATATTGAGATTGCATATTGTCCCCAATTGTTATTATTACAATTATTATAAGACAATTGTTGCTGAAATAATCCAAAATTGTTTCTAATATAAGACAGCATTTTTCTGACCAATTTGCATCTGCTTACACATGTCTACACTTTTGCATCATGTCGATAACGTTGTACAGGATAAACAAGCATGGAAATAACTGCTGCATCAAATATAAATGGTGTCACTTCATCCTTTGGCGGATAATGGAAAGAGGAGCCTCTTTCCACATGTCTGAAACTTGGTTAAAAAGAGGGTAATGCATCAAACTTTTTTTATAATCATCCGGAACTCTCTTTGGAAATAATGGAAAGTTCGTAATGAAATTGTAATTGAGAACATGATTTTTAGTATGGAAATAAGATGTAATGCTATCGTTAACGCTAGAAGAGGTCTTACAACATATTAAACTGTCTAATCACTTTTTTCACGTCACTATATTTTTTAATAAAAAGATTTATTATTGTTTTTCAGATTTATCGTACATAAATGATTCTGACGTTGACTAAAATCATCCAATTTCCATTTTTTTTCTTCGTTTTGCGTCTTCGGCAAACTCACGACATTATTTTGATTTGAATTTTGATATTTTGATTCAAGATAAGCAGTCACAATAATTAGATAAAATAGTTATTTCAATTTCCATCCAAAAATGATTATTTTCTTTCAAAAACACACTTATGAGGCTTGATATTCAGATTCTCACATTTAATACTCATGATAGGATTAATTTTACTTACATAACTTTCTTTTCCACTGAATGTATTCAATTTTTTCCTAACACAGAAAAAGTATATCACAACAAACGATAACAGTATACAATAAAGCTTTCTGATGTGCTCTCAATACAAATATGAGCATCGTCATTATCAAATTCAGTTTTTAGTAAACATTCATCAATAAATGGTCAAAAATTCAATCATATATGGTATTATCTAAAATATTCCATGTTTATGTCTGTATGTTTCCACCTTGTATAGACGTTTAACCGATTGTGAAGAAGAGAAAGTATTGACTAAAACAGTAAATTGGAATAACTTCGATTATAGAGACTAAATTATGGAAAATCAATCCGTTTATTACTTCCAATCTCATTTTCTGCACCATGTTATCGATATGTTTTCTATAAATATTATTACGTATTAGTTTTCATTACAGTTTTCCAAGATATTCTGCCTCCGAAAGAGTTTCCAGCATTCTTATTGTTATTGTTTTCAATTCAATCGCCAAAAGTGTTGCGCTCGATCGAATTATTTGCAATAATCATCCGAATTATTCTGTTTTTGTTTCATCCAACACGAAGACATTCGGTTTTGCATATTTATTAAAAGCTAGCGGCTTGCACACGAACAGAAAAAATGAAAATGTCGAGGAAATGGAATTGCTTATAAAATATAATACACTCTTTGTTAAACAATTTTTTGATTGTATATATTCATTCACAATCCAATTGTTGATAAAATAAAAATATTTTTGCTACTCGTAAATATATTTCCATGTCCTTTTCAAAATTCTTCACATATAATTCGCCCTTTTTTCCATGTAATACACTTTTAACTCGTCATGGTGAAATTAAAGAGTGAAATTTTCATGTTATAAAATGCACCAAAAGACTTCAGCAATTTTGTTATAAAACATGATCAGTATATAATTCAATCAACATCTTATAACCCTACTTTGTCTCCTTTAATGTTCACATATTATCCCTGTATAAGAATAAAAAGCTCCCTATAGTCCCATTGCCCCTCTCATTGTCTCTATTACCTGTGCGTGCGTGACTGGAAAAGCTCACAAGCTCAAACCATGTGAAAGCTGCTAAGATTTCCTCGCACGATCCAAGATTCAGTTACCTGTGCCCCTTTCCCATTTCTTTTCTTTTTTCTGTTTTCACTGCCTTGGGGCGATGTTCACTTTTCCCTATGTCGACAAATCGTCAGTTATATCGTTTTATTTGTTTTTGCTACACTCCTATATGAGAGTTTGTTTAGAAAGTGTCAAGCACTTTTGAATGTGGATATAAGGGTTTTTGTTGATAAGTGAATGATGAGTTTTGTGTATATATCGACGTGATCAGTTAAACGTATTCGAGAGAATCAGTTATTTCCAACAAAACGGAAGATTCTTTTATGGGCAATTGTCTTAGATCATACTTAATCAAAATCAAAGCGTTCGAGCAGATATTTAATACTAATACATCTTTGTATACATCGAGTAATTGCATATGCTGATGAAATTACTTTGATTATAAGATCAAATAGGATTTCGATTTAATACTTGATAAATATAAAAAATAATTACAATCCTCTTAAGTCTTCTAGTTATGTTTGTGTAGCACTAGGAGCTGGATTGCCTCGACTTTCACATAATTAATCAGCCGAAAGTCTGGCGAATTTGGTTGTGATTTAGTCAACAGTCTCCATCTGGAGATCTCTTTGGATGTCATTGTTTCGGCAATACCAGGATGCATCTACTCGTATGATGTTCCTTGATGTCTTATTCTGGAATCTTCAAATAGATCTCAGTATTTGCTTGTATAGAAGCAGTTTGTTGTACGTGGATAACTTGGAACTTCGTCCTAGTAGCCAACACACCTTTTTATATTCAATATCGAACCCTTCAAGTTTTATTTTTGATATGGACTTTCTAGAGTCATACCCAGATAATAATAATCATCATCATCATTCAGCCTTATCTGCTGGACATAAGCTTCCTCCAAATGCTTCCAGTTTTCTCTGCTCTGAGCGGTTGCTACCCAATTCGTCCGTATTCTTTTAATATCGGCAGTCCGTTTCGTAGGGGGTCTTCCTGGATTTCGTCTGTCTGTTTTCGTCTTTCTTGTTGTCCATCGGTTTTATTGTATCCTTGCAACATGACCCAAATAATAAACAGAGGAAATAAAATTGGTAGAGAACAAACAATACGCAATATGAAAGAATCTACTTCTATAACAGATATAGATTCGAGAGAGTTCATATTTTGGATTTCTTAGAAGTAAAACTTAACAATAAGAATCACGAAACAAAGGAAGCAGACTAGAGAAAAGCTTCTGGCAGACGCCTAGATACAAATATTTAGAATTAAAGTTAGGTCAAGAGTACGAACGTCTCTTAGAGAAGACTATGCATATCTTATCGTATATATTGAATTATTAATCTTTGGATGAACCAAACGCTGATCGACATTTCTAATAATTTACAACTGCAGGTGTTATTTGCTGATGGGTTTCGATTCTATGCTTTCGATCGTTCCAAAGCCTTCTCGCTCGAAACTTTCAATTCGAACTTCAATATTCTTTGAAGAAGAAAACAGTTGCTCTCCTTGATAACAACGTGACGAAAATTGAATCACATGTCTTTCAAAGAACGTGATACCGATGGATCTTGACATCAACATTTCTAATAGTTTGCAAATGTAAGGACAAATGTGTTATTAAATAACCAGTTTCTGTTTTGTTGCATCCCATCAGAGCCGTTTAACTTCCTTTTCATTCAAAGCCTCTAATCTGAAGTTTAATAATTCAAATCACGATATTCTTTGAAAAAGAAAACCTTGATAAGGCCGTGACGGAAATTAAATTACATGCCTTTCACAGAATCTGATGACAATCGACTTTTTTTGTCGATATTGAGATTTCTAATGGTTCGTGATTCGAGGTGAGAAGTAACCGGTTTCGATTTACTGCATTTTTTACCTATTTTTTATGAAATAAACTGACCTAAAATGGTCTAAATACCTGGAAATCGTATAATAACTCATTTCAATTTTACCGTATAACATAAAGCTTTAGGTCTAAGGTGGTCATGAATCTTTGTTCGTACTATAATTATGATTTCATTCGGCGAATATTCAACACATGTCTCGCGATTTGGTTGTCACTATGAGTTAGTATCGGCATATCTCCTAAGGGCAGCGTACATTATTTCGCGTCTAACTTTCCAGAAAGCTCTTTAATCTACCTTGTGTTGTCTCTGTCTACTTTAGCGATAGAGAAGCAGCCGGTTTCTGAATAAGTACGTTGAGATTACTTCATTAAAGTTATGACTGGGACGTGAGAAGGGATGTTTACGAAATAATGCCCATGTTGACTATATGGGTTATGAACAGCACTGATATTAGAGTAATGTTGGACTATACTTTGCTACATATATGGTTTGAGATATATGGAGCTTTTAGAAAATAGTTGTTGTTATTAAATTCTGAAATGATTAATGAGAGTTCAAAATATGTCCGATCAATTGAAGTAATTTAAAACTTCAAATATTATACGTAAAGTTGACAATGAATAGCAAGTGTCAAGAGCCTTCGACTGCATGCCTTTTGAATTCTAAACAGAAACATCCAGAGATAGCACCCTTCCTCTTCTCATAGTCTCTAAAGGGTGACGGTTAGGGGGTGGTAAGGGAACGGAAACGAAATGAATGGACAATGGCGAGCCATCTTGTTTGTCAGAAAACTTTTGGCAGTTTGACGTCGTGTTTTTCGCTTTTCTTGTTTGTCCCCTGGAATTCTAGGAATTGAAAAATGCATTTTAACACATGCGACCTCCGAAAATTTCATTTAACTTTTTTTGAGCGTATAATTTGTTTTTCTTTCCGCACGAGGGACGTTTTAATATGTGTGAAAAAAAAGCGAGAGGTTACGTATTGTTTTGTATATGAGTTTTATTTCAATGCTTCAGTTATTAATTGTTCTGTTTAGATGTTATATTTTGTTTGTGTTGTAAATCACTAATATGCGAGACAAATTCATATAATTATAAGTTCAGGATGACTGTGATAAAATAATGTGTGAATAAAACCATATGAAAATACACGAAATAAAACAAATTGATGAAAATACCGCCGTATTATTATAATACAAGTTTTATTGCAAGAACTAACGGAACCTATCAAGTCTAATTATTACACAAAATATTCTAAATTAAAATTTCAAAACTCAAAAATTCCAATATATTTCCAGACAGAACATATTGGAATAAAACCAGATTGATAAAAATAGTAATTTTTTTATATTTAATTTTCATGTTAATCATTTAGAATACATTTTCCATAGAAACTTTTCATGTTGGATATTTTTTATCTTGATTCAAGCATTTATTTTGCAGGAACACCAAGCGGGAGCTTCATCTGTTACGAAATCTAGGGGTGAGTATTAGTAAATGTACGAAAATGGTCCCAGAAGTACCTGGTACAACAAAGATAACACAAAAATTTTGGATAAAAATATATCTAATTTTCAACGTAAACGATGTTGAATAAGCTCGATACCATTTATTTAATAAGAATCGTCAAGCTTCTCAAAATAGCAATTAACTGCCGAAATCACATCTCCATTATTGGAAAATCTGGGAACAGAAAATAATCCAAGGGGCTAAATCTGGCGAATGAGGTAGCAAATCAAATTCTAATTCAGTAATTTTGACCATTGCAATAATGGAAGTGTGAGCTGTTGGATTGTCTTTATAAAGCAACACTTTCTTCTTAGTCAAATGCGGCCTTTTTTGATTTCTTTGTTCAAACGTTGTAATACGTTCACTCGCTGTTGATAATTTTACCGGCAGATGGAACGACCTTTGCCTTCTTTGGAGGCGGTTCTTCGTTTTTAGTGCATTGTTTTGATTGTTATTTTGTTTTGGGTGTGACCCACGTTTACCAAACACTCGATGGAAACATTTTCAAGACGCTGTTTTTGTCACATTTTGAGCAAACTCGGCACCCATCTTGCGCACAGCTTCTCATGTCCAATTTTTCGGTTAATAAACGATGTACTGCCCTTTTTGAAACGCCAACTATGTCTGCTAGGTCACGCACTTTTAGTCGACGATCATCCAGTACTGATTCCTGAATTTCTGGAGTCGTCACCTCATGTGGTCGATCACTGCGATACTGGTCTTCGCAGGTCTTGCGGCCTAGTTTAAACCCTTCTACCTAATATTTTACTGTTGATAACGAAGGAACAGTCACAACCACAGTAGAATTTAGTTGACCTTTTATATTGGGTGGGCTAATGCCTTTCAAATAAAAGTATTGTATCGCATAACGATGACCAAATTTTTACCATGCTTACAAATTCACTGAAAACGTTCAATATTGATGGCTGGTGTCTTCACACATTTGCTATATAGATATATCAGGCCTGGTATTTCTGGGACCATCTTCGTATGTATTAGAATGGTATGGAAAAGACATCAATAAAAAATTCTCTATATTTGGACAGTTTTGTACATTTCATTTTTTATACATAGATCTAGTTAGAGGTAATTGTAAATGATGACATACATGTACAATATGGATGAAAATGAATAATTATATTAGTTATTCTTTAGAAAAAAAGTCTCTATCAAAATATAACTTAAAATTGACGACACATAATACGAATCTATAGATTACCTATCACATGATTATCAAAACTTTAGGTCTCTTACATGAATTATTTCTGAAATTTCTCTTTTTTATGTATGCGACCAATTTTTCATAATTAAATGTATTTTTACTATTTCATGTATGTTCTTGTAGATTGATTTTTTTTAATGAGTTGTTTGTCCCATGTTTGAGGCATCATCTTTAAAACACTAGTCTCATTATTTATGTATGGATATATTATAGAGAAGTTGAATATTTCAAGATATAACTCCATCTTTCGACAACCAAAAACTGTTGATCCATACTTTTGTTAAATATTTCCAATATATTTTAGAATCTATCAGTTCTGGATGTTTCCCTATATAAATCCATTTGAATCTAATTATGAAACAAAAAATATATTGTGCTACACGCATCTCTTCTCGTCCTAATGACTTTATAACAGAAGTTCAGTATTATGTATACGAATCCGGTTTTCCCATTATCCCGAAATAAATCACATTACTCCCAGAGCTACAAAAAGTCCAATAAAGCTGCAAGGATGCAAATCAGTGCACCCAACGAAATTATTATTTTATTAATATTCCCAGACAGAGTTTCGACTCCGGGCCCACGTTCTTCAGTATCTCATATATTTTCAGGCGCTAGAAGCCGAATTGTATACAAAGTAATTTTAGTTTAATTTATATCTAGCACATATATACTGCAATATGCTAGCGTGATTTTGATTCAGAGAGGGAGAGATACTTTCCTTTGCTATTTATATCATCATTTTGTTTGGGGAGATATGAATAAATACATAGAAAGTAGCGTGGCGAATAGCTTTCCTGCTTTTTCAGACTATCGGAATAGTCGAACTGCTTTTATATACATCGCCATAAGGGCTTATAATAGTAATATTATCGATAAAGTATTGTGGAAATACTAGGAAAATATAGCTTTTACCTGAATTTCAATATAATACAACCAATATTAGTTTTTAACAAACTTGAATAGTTTATTTATTCTGATTTTTCATGATTTTCCTTGGAAAACGAGGTGAAAATTGTTATAGGGAGGCTTTGTAGTAAAACCCATCAGTTGTGAGTCATTCGTTTGAAATTTATAGAGTAACTTATATTAATTAAGAATCGGAACAAATTATTAACTTGTTGAATTTTGGACATAAACTTAATTTAAAGCACTGGTTTAAAATGACATTCTAAAGTAGTGGAAGGGATTCAACAAAAAATAGTGTACGAAAGAAACTACAGTTGAAAAGATTAAGCTTACGAAAACTATGAGGGAGTTAAGGTTGTTGGTAAAAACGTGGTGATTTCTATAGTTTTGTACTAAAATTATTCAAAAAAATAGTATTGAATGCTAAGGTTGGTCGATTTACTTAATAATAACAAAAACGATTTAGATATATTTTTATACTGTATCAATAAAACAAATGAGACAACGAAACCTAAACGAGCATCCTTCAAGTTTGATGTGAAATTCCTAGTTTCAATAGATTGAGTCTGTTAGGAGTTTAACAGCAACTATGTCATACGTAAGCTCTCTATTTCGATTGCAACGATTGAGTATAGCAGGGTCCATTTCTCTATGACACTGAAGATTAAGTTTTCCTATTAAGCGTTTCAATAATGTTTCATAAGAGTATACTCATCTTCTTAATATCAATGTATTAACTTTACAAAGAGTTTTCGAAAATAATTTTGATGTACATTTTGAAAGACCTCAGTTTGATGCTTATGAATATTGAAGACTTATTATTACTACTTCACTAAACTCCAATTCAAAAGCTGTTATGACTGCGTAGGCAAATGCTAGCCGTTCAGAGGTGCAAGACCTTAGGAAAACGAGAAATGAATAATATTATGTTTCGATTACAAGCAAAATATTTCATAACCATACATTGCAGGAAATGTTCTGATACAGACAACTTTCCTTATATCCTTTTTTATAAAAAGTGTCATTATGAAACATATTCAGTTCTATCGTATAATATATAGGAACAGGTGCTCCGAAAAGTGGAAGAAATTTACATCTTTTCTGATTCTTATGGGGAACTAACAGGAAATCATGTCAAGCTCTCATAGATACTTGCCGGTGTGATCGCATTCCTGTCCGTGGTCATTATTTTTTCCACAATAATCAAAGTTTTGTAGCAGTAAAGAAGAAATTGGGAAAAAACCTTTATTCCGTTACATGCAGCTCAAATTAAAAGTTTACTATGGTTTAAAATGGATATATTTTAGATTTGTTATTATTGTTTTGAAATAATCTCAAAACTCGAGCACGGCAATGAGAGGCTCAAAGAATAATTGAATTGAAAAACGATCAAATTCAAAACTATTGGTTAATGAATGAAAAACATCTTCCTCTTCATCTGCATTATAAATAATTATTTTTATTCACATGAAAAGTTTCTGTTTTTGTAAAACAACATGTGAACCAACAGTCGGTCGGCCAAAGCGTGAAATATGTATGGGGTTTCAACTGGAGATATTTTAGATTTGGATAAAATTTTATACTATTGTTTCGTTATTTAAAATATTTGGATAGTTATTACATTCCATTTTAGATGTATCCACCATTTCTAGTGAAAAAAGCAGGCAATGATCGTGTATTAATAATAATAATAATAATAAAATTAATTAATAATTAATAATAATAATCCAGTGCTAAAAAAATACTGCAAACTAAGAAAAGACAGGAAAAAAAACAGTCTATGATTTTGAAATGATTATATACCAAACTAATCATTATTTTTACCACCAGGAAACATGGCAAATTATGTATTTCAATCAAATTATGAATTGCAGGAAAATTGATCTAAATTCCTATAATATTCTGCGGAACTTATTTTTTTTTGTTTCCTGAAAACTGAAATTATTCGGACTTTCATAGTTTCATTTTTATCATTTGATAACTTATAAATGCCTTCAAATTATCTATATCATTATATAACATGATTAAAACGAGTGAACTATACAGAGTGTTCAGGAATTTGTTGCAAAAAATGTGCTGTGACATCAAAAAAATTCATGATACATATTTGCATTATTTATCTGAGATTTCATGTGAATAAAAATATATACTTATAGTGAAGATGGAGTGTAAGATGGATTTCATTTTTCAATCAATAATTTCGAACCTATTCATCAATTTCCATTTCAACTATTCTATTTTGAGCCTCTCGTTGCAATGCTTATACTTCCTGTAGGTATTTTTAATAAATAATTACAATTTATGATCACTTTCATCAAAATGTTTCGTTATGGCGAACTGTTTCCTAAACCATAAATTTCATCCAGTTAAACAAAGAGGACCTTTTTGTTAAAAAATCGACTGAAAAATTCATCTTTGCTATCTTTGGATTGTACAGGTTGTCCTTATAAAAGTTACGAATCGTTAACCATTGGGTATGAGTCTTCAGATAGTAGTGTAAAATCATTTATTCCGTCAAACACTAAATGGACATGCATTGAAACTTCATAATGTTCGTATGTTTAATCTAGAAAATAAACTCAAATATAAGTTCTGATTTCGCAACTTTAAACGCCTATAACTCAGAAACGAAGAGTCTTAGAACACCATGTGAAGTAAACTTGTTTTGAAAGGAAGCTTCAATGAAAGTTGAAAAGCAATGAGATGCCCAAAAATGAAACAGTTGAAATGAAAATTGATAAATATAAGTTGATAATTATCGATTAAAAAATGAAAACCATCTTTCACTCCATCTGCATTATAAGTAATTATTTTTATTCTCTTGAAATCTCGGATACGCAATGGAAATATGTATCATAATTATGAAAAGGTCAGATATTTTGTCATACTCTCTAGAGGGGCCCCAGAGCTGGATATCGAATCCCGTATCCAGTTTTCACCATACTTTTGGGAAACAACATGTAAACCAACCGATGGTCGGCAAAAGCATGAAATATTCCGCGCATAAATTAAGGGAGAAGTTTCTGCAAGAAATTAGGGTGGTTTTGGGGTGCAAAAGGCCCCGAAGCCAGAGACAGGGCCCCCATTAATACAGTCATTACATACGCGTATCTTGGGAATAGTCCTCCATAAGCAGAATGACAGATTCTTACACCTGATTACCCCGAGGTTTGATTGATTGTTGGAAGGAAATTAGTTCAATTTACCGCGGACGGAATGGTTATATGTGTGTGTAGAAAATCGACTTGGTCGTATTATATTACCCCTATTAGTGAATCATCAATATTTTACATCGTTTTCATCAACTTCCCCTAGCCAAAACTACTGATATTACTCTAATTATGAAGGTTAAAACGGAATAAACTACTTGGTTTTATATTTCAATATATCAAAGGATCACGAATGAATTATTTCAGTTCATGTGAGGATATTCATCCATTGATTCAACAAAACACATACAAATACACGAATAAAACTCAGTAATGCTTTCAAGTTATTCTTCTTTCCATGACGTTTTCTTGGTGAGCGAATTTGTTCATCTTCATCCATATCCAAACTCAATTTCTATTTTTCTATCCATGTAGTGTACTTCTCTAATTTAGTGATAGGTTAGCCATCTATCAAAATTTAAGTCGAATCCAACCGTAGAATAAAAAATAAAAATTAGTAATATCGTATGCAGTAACTGTCACTAAAGTATGTGAGATATCATTTTGGAAAAGCGTTCCAGTATGAGACGTTTGGTCATTTGCAATACTCTCTTATTCTATAACTCCGACACTTGCCATTCTTGAGAAAATTAGGGATCTCATTTTCTAGCATTTTCGCATGGTTATCATGAGTTCCTATTTGCGCTAGTCGATCACATGGGTACCTAAAAGTGAGAACAAATTTGGATCTATGAAGTTATTCCAAAACTCCCGATCCAGCGAATAATAGTTACCGTCATGATTGGTCTGTCTTGCTCTGCAAAACCATTTACATTTTGAATATGAAGATTACGACTCATACGAGTGCATTTCATGAAGTCAAAAAGCGAGCAGTACTATTCGTATAATATTGGAACCGCTAAAACAGATAATCTGCTTAATCTAATTCAGCGATATTGAGGTAGGATCGTTCTTCTAAAACATCATGTACCTGTAGCTCAATGTCTTCGGTATTCTTGATCCTATTCTCAATCATTATACCCAATAACAATACGCTATTGTTTTTACACGTGTGTGCATTCTCATGTCCTTTAGTTGCGTAAGCCCTATCAAACTAGTTTAGTTTTTCAATGTTCTCTATTTGTTTTTTATGTCACTTGGTATATTTTTTGCAATATCTTCCTTTTTTTAAGGTTGTTTTATCAACATATCTTATCATTCCTCTTCATTTGTTATTTCTATAACTTTTCATCGTTAGTTTTACTTTAATTGGAAATTGGTTGACAAAATTGATTCAATAATATCTGATATTTTGAATGCATTAACCTTTTGTTTTACTCTGTATATCATAATATGAGTTCTAGCCTCGATTAAAATGAACCTTCTAAATATTTAATACAGTCTTTTCACAGTGGTGTTTTCGGAATGCCTAAGATAAATTTTCCAGTCGGACGATTTATTTTCCATATGAATTATTTTAAAAAGTACATCAAGGCTCTTCCTGTGCCTTAATTGAGAAATTTTTTATTGAAAATAATTGCAATTTGTGGCCCCCAAAGCAATTATGTCGGTTTTGAGAGACAACGCCGAAAAGCGGTTTGCAGTTTTTTCTTTTTTGCTCGGATGTGAAAATAAGTAGAAAATCATCTAGGGAGGCGGTAACGCGTGAACGAAAACAAATGAACATCAGAGGACTAGACTCGGCGATGGTGCATCCATTGAGGTTTCTTACATTTACTTCATTAATGAACCAATGGACTAGACGAGAAATTGTTTCAAGCAAAATTATGCTGCTATCATAGTTGTCGGATAAATTAAATACTAGACAAGTATTTTATTATTGAGGTAAAATAAATCTGGATGCTTTGTTGTGAATCGGAACGACGACAGAATATACTGCACCTCAAAAAACTTTAAATAAGGAAAAGAGAGACCTATTTTAGATACATCTATACTTTAATACCACAAAAAGGTAAAAATGGTCGCAAAAAATCGATAAAATTGAGAAAACTTCTCGCATTAACATGCGAATATTGAAGTAATTCAATATTCGTCAAGTTATTAGCCAAGGAAGTGGTTGTTTTATCCTTTAAAGAACGGCAGAATACATTTAAGAAATATTAAAATTCGAAATTATTCCAGAGCTATATAGTAGAAATGATTTATTTTGATATATTTGACACACCTGGCTTACCGTCGAAATCTACATTATCGGTGACTGCGCTAGATTTTTAACTGACCAGTGGTTTGCAGTTGGAAGTAAGGATAGCACCAGATAACGTTCGTTGGCGAATGCTTCAATACATGAACCAAATAGCTACTCTTTGACGTTGTCTTCAGTTCGGGTTTCCAGGCAAAACGAGAGTTTGTTATACCACTCTGATGAGCCGTAGTAACGTCGAAACTAATCAGTGGTTACGAATTTCTCCTTAAAGTCATTGTGCTTGTCATATAGATGGTTCATTGTCATTACGCTCTTCCGAAGAGATGTAATTCAATATTTATCGAGGCATTACCCAAGAAAGTAGTTGTTTTCTCCTTTGAAGAACGGCAGAAAAAATTTTTGAAATATTAAATTTCGAAATTATTTTATAGGTGAATAGTAGAAATCATTTTATTTTTATATACATATTTGACCCACCTCATTTTGATTTTGAGTGTCTTCATAGTGTTTAATGTTGCCACTATCCCATTACATATTGGAATGAAAGTGTTTTGAGGAATGAAAAAAATTATATTATATTTTGATTATTTATAAAAATAAGCGGAAAACAAAAAAAAATTCAGCAAACAAATAATCCAATACTAACATTCTCGTGATTTATTGAGGGCCGCTTTGCCTATGTGCAGTCTAGAAAACCAAAACCGGATCGAATATCCCACACACTGTTTTTAGATCTAAAACTCTCAGTGAAACTCTTTTTATTGATCAGTAAAAGAGGGCTTTCGACTTGAATTCTCCCGAAAATCTCTATTAAAACAACGATATCTAAACATCTATATATCTATATATAGTCGTCATCGATAAAAACCTTTACAAGGATAGCTTTAAAGAAGTTCTTCTTCAATCCAGCACACTGCACAGCAATGACCTGTTTATTCACACTTTAGAGAAAAAAAAGCATTTGTTTGTCCCTTGCAAAGTTGCTCTTCTGGCGAGGACTGCCAACTCAAGCCCTATCACAAACCACAATAATTTATGCCCGTCCAATGTCCTTGATTCTTATATAAGGTTGCATACAAACAAAATCCTATTGTACATTTGTCTATAGACAAGAAAGGGAGTATGAGAATGCTGAAGACTCCTGGTAGCTCACCACCAGGCTAAAAGCAATATGAAATCGATATTATTGATATATTTCCAATAGACTATATCTTTTATATTTCCTTTTCCATTGCTCAAGAAGATATATAATGTTATGGACAGTGCCTACAGCACAATGTCACATATTTTGAACTATTTAGAAGAGGAAGGGACAATGATATATAATTTACTTATAAGTATTGTATATTTTGACGCATACTGTACTTAAATCCATTCTCAAGTACGACAGTAGTTTATTTTAACTTGAAAATATTCTGGTTCCAATTATCATATTCCAAATTCATAAATGACTGAAATATTCACACTTATTATTGAATCACATGATATATTTTGAAAGATAGTACGTAGTCCAATCAACATACTATATTCCGATTCAACATCCTCATATGAATGTAAATCTGGATTTTCTAATTAAAATACACTCTAGTAGATTTTCCGACGTTCTCTCTCCAACATTTGAAAATCCTCAAAACGAAAATACCCCAAAGAAAATCGATTCTATTATTCGTTTATTCATTTTGATTTAATTAAGGACCGCAGAGCGTCTGTCCTTTTAGCCCTTTAAAATCTCATTGTCACAGAACCATACTATAGAAGTCCCTTCATTTACGCATATGTCTAAATTGAAATTGATAAAGCAGTCTTATGCCCGCATATATATATATATATATATATATATATATATATCCGCTTCCGCTCTTTACTACAAGCTTTTGTTTTTCATTTTGTAGGTTGAGATTTTTACCCTTCTTTCCTTATTTTGGAAGGATAACATATTACGAACAGACTGTGGGTGATATTCGACTACGAGATGAGGCATAATGTAATTTTTAATTAAATAATATACTCCTCCATTTCATTTGAGCAAAATCTGTTTTACAATTCGTTGAATCATTATATAATTACCAAAGATTTGTACGTTGTGTAGCTTTTATCAGTTTACTTGTTTTTAACCGTTAGAGCGAGAGCTGGCTGCAACAAACCTGGCCTATCGAGCTACCGGATGAAGTATTTTTTTAATGATACTACTCACTGTAACTATTGAAAAAATCATTTAGTGCAAGGGCAAATATTGTGCACAGCATTGCTATATTTTTTCTACGGTACATTTTTTGGACATAAACTGTACCTATTGAGTAACCACTCGATTAACTGATTTTAAAATTTAGTTTCGAGTGAGTAAAAAATAATTATGAACAAGTGCCTTGTTCTAATGCTAATGTGCTAATCCCATGGCACGACACTTTTTTAACTTTATAATAATATAATCAAATTAAAGTTTCTTATTAAGAAAATACAGTAGTGCCACTCCTCTTCTAGTGACAAATGCATGGCACGATACTTTTATATTCCTTCAAGCCCTATACTATTAGTATTCATATAGCAAGGCTAGTCAAGGACTATCAATTGCAACGGAGCGCGATATTTTTGGCCGCTTGTTGGCAATTGCTCTTGAAAAGAAAATAGATATGGCACAATGTCTCTAATATCCATTATCACCAGCTCCACCTGTTTTGGTCCAATGTACTGGAGGAATGCCCAGAACAGATAAATCCGCATTGACAAAAATATTACGCCGCTTTACTGATCACATACCACCAACTCAAGTTAATTTACATTTATATGATGGCTCTTACTTTTTATATAATTTAGGCCCTTCAGTTCCTCAAACGTTCGATAAAATAGCAGAATTAATATTATCAAAAATTTATAATACAACTTCGTCTGAAATTCTTATTCAATATCAGGACCAGCACAAAAAGGCCTAACGATTAAATTGATGATTTAAGAAGTATGGAAATATTGCAAAAATATACTTGTAAAATTTATGGAATAAGTTGTAATAATATAGATGTTGCGAGATTATTAATGTTTCAAAATCGATTTACGTCAACGTCTGTAGCAGAATATTTTATGAAATATCTAAAAAGATTTGATTCAACTCAACTTCCACCATGTTGAAAATCACTGAAACAAAAAATTCTACGAACCATTTATGTAACTTCAAAGTGGTAAAATGCTTCAGAAGCTAACTGAACTCTCACCAGAACAATGCGGATGGACAGTTAATGACAATAAAATTGAACCGCTTTGGTTCGAAGGTGATCCGACACCTCTCTTAGTTGAAGACATTGTTATGGTAGAACTTGATGAAGTAGACCTTGAAGAAATTGATAATTGTGACGATGATTATTATGATAATGATGATTGCAACAAAAATAATAACAGTGATCATGACGATAATAACGATGATCTTCATTATGAAAATAAAGGTGACCATGATGATAATCATGATAAAAGTG
Organism: Diorhabda carinulata; assembly: GCF_026250575.1. Lineage (NCBI taxonomy): Eukaryota > Metazoa > Arthropoda > Insecta > Coleoptera > Chrysomelidae > Diorhabda > Diorhabda carinulata. The sequence goes on along the minus strand of NC_079462.1, from coordinate 30,477,217 downwards.
ACGATGATCATGCTAGTAGTGACGATGATCATGACGATAGTGATGATAATGATCACATGATAACATTTGATAAAAATTCTATATATATGTTTCAATGTATATTTTTATGCATTGTGGCACTAATGTATTTTCTTAATAAGAAATGTTCAAACTTTAATTTGGTTATAATTTGAAGCCGTTACTCGACAGGTACGGTAACGCAACAAAAAAAAAAAATTAAAAAGTGTCGTGCCATGGGATTAGCACCAGATGTAACAAGGCACTTGTTCATAGCAATGTTGTGCACCATATTTGCCCTGACACTAAATGATTTTTTCAATAGTTACAATGAGAAGTATCATTCAAAAAATACTTCATCCGGTAACTCGATAGGCCAGGTTTTTTGCAGCCAGCTCTTGGACTATGACTTCTTGGCCTTGATTGTATCCTACTTTGAGGGATCAAATTCAATCAATTTGCACTTATTTCAAAGATTATCCAAAGTAAAATAATTCTTATTTTCTTATTAAAGTTTTGATTCTTTCATTCTCTCATCTATACTCTTTATTTCTGAAAATTTATCCGGGTATTGCTCTGTATTATCTGCCTTTATGAAGATGTGGCGGTTTATTTTTGAATATCTGGTTGCTTTGTCAGATTCTTACAATTCAAATAGAAACATCCTAACATCGAGAAATACAGATATCGACTCAAAAAAATCAAGACGGCTATCACCAAAGCGATGGACTGAAGTATTTCCTATGGTAGTTATACTTGTATACTATGAATGGTACAGTTATTCTTGTCAATTAATTCCACAAATTTTTCATCACCCTTGCTCACAAAAATGGTTTTAGATGGTTGCCCATATGAATCAGGATCTTCCACCTACATGCGCCAAAATAATACATTATGATCTAATTTTTTACGTAATTTTTGACATGATGATTGTATCATTCCATCGGATATTATTCAATATTCAATCAAGAGTAGCAATTGTCATTAACATCAAAATAATAAAATGTCTGAAAGACATTGCTCTATAAACTCCTAAAATTCTCGTAGTGCTCCAAGTATATAAGCAAACTACTGATAATTTATCCGTTGCGAAGTAAAAAAGCAAAGTCTGGTCGAGTTAAGCCTGCTTGATCCCGTTTAAAGAGGGATGAACGTGATCCCATTATGCTCCTTAAGAAATCTTATACAACGAAGTTGACACCATCGTCTCAGAGGAAAGCTACACGGATATTAAGAACATCTTTCCTTTGTCTTCAAAGCGTTAAGAAAATGGAGTAGCTTTCGTTATTGACACCACACTTTACAAAAATGTAATGAGTATACTTCTGAATTTGTCAGTTTCATATTTCAAGTTTATATAAAACATTAGAATAAATGACAGTTGTTTTTTCATCAATTTACAAATAATTCTAGGACATTCAAAGACATCAATGAAATCGTAAATATTAAAAATCTTATTATCGCTAGTTATGTAGAGTATAATATTGTGGTTTATTTTATTTTCCAATGTTCATTTTTACAAAAAAAAAATCAGGTAATTTTATACTTTCGTGATCCCCTCGTTTTTTGGTTCTAGAAAATTGAAAACTCTTTGTTTTTACGGCGGATTTACGAAAAAAATTATGGGAATAAAAGAATGAAAACTTATATTGGTTTCAGGGCTTTAAATGCATGCATGAAAATGCACTCATTTACGTATAATTGTTGATAACTTTTTTCCAAGTAATCAAATGAAAAATTGAAAAAAAATTATACAAAAATGTTGATTTATCATGTTTTTGTACTTATAAAAAATAACAATTTCTCTAAAAATTGACCTTTTCTCACATATAATCATTTGAACCTTTTTTATTAGGTAATAATTGAAGTTATAAGAACAAAAACATTCTTAAAATAATTTATTGTAATCGAGTGTACAATATTAAAAATTAACTTTGAAAAATTGAAAATCTTTCTAAGGTGATTGTTAAAACCATATAAAATCTTCAAGTGAGATATTTCCTATATTTTTTCAAATAAATTCGCCGTAAAAAGGAAGATTTAAAAAAAATTTATCGAAATCGAATGATTTTTCGGTTTTCTAGAGCGTTTATGATAACATTTAGAGTCAGAAAACCATACAAAATCTTTAATTAATAAACCATAACATGATATTTCCCATATTTTCTCATAAATCCTCCGTAAAAACCAAGATTTAGAAAATTATCGAAATCAGATGATTTTTCGATTTTCTAGAGCCAAAAAAACGCAAAAGTATAAAATTACCAAAAATCATACAGAAAGAATTCTTCATATTAGAAGTCTACCTCGATTTTTATGGTCTCAACTCAACATTCACCAAGATCCTTGAGACCTGGGTAGATTTATTAATAGATGCAAATACTTATACATCTCTACATTGATAACTCAACCATGTGGAATGATTTCGAAGTACACTATACCTCCTTTCACGAACAAGTTCGCGAAATGGGTCCTTATGCCGGCACCGTCCAGCTACAATGAAATTTAAAAATTCGGTAAATTCGCGCGACGCCTTTTATCTACTTTTTATAAATGTCGCGTCTTTGATGTTTTCTTTTAGAACTTTTTATTATAGCAGTCGGATTACAGTATTCCTTTTAAATAATTTCCAGGAAAGTCCATTCATTTATATGTTTTGTTTTTTTTTGATATAGAAGTTGGTAGAATTTCATTTAGGTTTATAAATGATTTGTGTAAACGCAGTTAGTTACTCTTAAATAAATAATCGTAGTGAAAATATTGAATTAGTGAATTAGTAATCGAAGAAATTATAAAGTCATATTTATAAATGAATTATTATAAATATAGTGTGTAAATAAATTAAGAACGTGAGTGTCAGTGTTTATTAATTCATCTCACGAATAGACAGAGTGTGAATAAATACGAAAAACGTCACACTTCATAATTACACCAGACACAAAACAAGACTTTCCACAACTTTTATAGATCGTTTCTAATGATTTTAAATGGAAAAGTATGGTATCTTTAGAAGAAAACTGCTTCCCTCGTAACCTTAATATCCTACACAGATGGACGACCTGAGCGAAACGATCCTCAAGCGAAATACCTCGTCAATAAACGAAAAGAGGACGATTAAAAGAATTTAAAGCAATCATAGACATGTTTAAATAGAGGCGTAGGAATTTTCACATGTGGAAACAGATACTACTTATAAGACACCCTCTATATTTCACAAGTGACGGATCTATTGTAAATGAATTAATCACGTTATGATAATTAGTATTCAAATTCCTTGACACGAAGATTGCCAAGCATATTACCGCATTTAGTACTACGGTTACAACTACGATTTTTTTCAAATCTCCATGATAATTGAAGTTTTCAATGATAAAAGGGGCAATATCAAAGTTATCATCGGAATGCCTTTGTGCCCCTAACTCTTTCATCATCATCATCATCATCATCATCATCATCATCATCATCATCATCATCAAACAATCTGTCTTGTCCAGTCCTGGTCATAGATCTCCCTTAATATTTGTCTCTGTGCATGGTCACTAGCAATTGTCGTCCAACTGAGAACCGTCATCTTAATATCGTCACACCAGCAAGTCGGTGAGTGTCCTCTACTCTCTTCCATAATTAATGAGAAAGGTACAGTAAAGATAAAGTAGTGAGCTCTTCCTTTTCCTAGGTAGATGTTGACGAAGTAGAAAATTTTATGTCAATGGAAAGATAAAAGTTTTTCCATAGTTTCTTCTAGATGATCTTCGCTATTTACTGAATAAAACGATGTTATTTGCTCTTTTTATTGATGAAATGGGATCAATGTATAGTTCAGATCAATTAAAGATCATTGATTTTTTATATCATATCATATTTATTGGAAAATCTTCTTGAAGTATAATCAGAAAATAAAAATCATTTCAGTAAACCGTTTTCTACATTATATTTTGGTATCCCTATTCTTCTTTATGCAAAAAAATATCTCTATCTGGAGTGTTTCCAAAGTTGTCTTAATCATCCAAACCACCTAATTTTCATAAATCAGACCCGATTCAAGCCTTAATTTTTCGCCTCGAGGGTGGCAAAACGCGACGCACTCTCGAGACAGAGTCTTGTATTCGCCTCCAGCCTTCAAGAACTTATATTGGCCACCGTCATTGGCGTTCCAGTTGAAAACTAGCGTTTTTATTCGATTTTGTATCTAAGTTTCGAATTTTTTCTTTCATTCTACTCTCACAATATTAAGTTGTATAAATGTCCATTGACATATCTAGAAATGTCAATAAACTTTAGGAGAATTTCAGCATTTTTTGTTCCTATGAAATTTGAATTCTTCACACCAAATTGTAGAAAAAGTCATTGTGTGTTATCATTATCATTTTATATAGGAAATCGCCAAATAACTATATAAATTTATATATTACATGAGAATTTTCATCGAAGGTAAAATTCATCATAGTCATTTGATGAAACAGATTGCCAGGAAGCCAAAGAGTATGGAGAATCTGAAAGCAACTTTCAAAATTAACAATAAATAAAAGATTTTTTTTTTGGAATGATATGAATGTGAAAAGAAATGAAATTTCTTTTCACGATATTCTCTAGAATGAAAAAAATTTTATCCGACAACTACATAGGACATCAACTGTCCTCCTTGATACCTATATAAAGTCAAGCCAATCAGAGATTGAAGATAAATTTCTGAAATACAACCACTCTTATATGGATTGTGATTCCATGCATTCCACTATAGAAAGGAAAATGAAAAATTTGGAAATATTTACCAAAAATAACTACTAGCGAATATTTGAAGGAGACAGGATAAAAAAATACTACACCTTACAAATGTTTTAAGCTAAAGTATACAGAGGAATGAATCATTACAGAGGAAGTCTAGCAGTTGCTAGTAGTATAAAAAAATCTTCTCTAGAAACTTAAGATGGACGATCTGCGGAATAAATAAATTCTCTATTAATTTCAACCTATATTTTTTGGAACAGAATATGTATTATTTCATATTTGTTATGAAATATTTGAGAAATATTTTCCTTTTTCAATGAAAGAATAATATGAAAATAATATTTTTTTCACTATCACTAACTATTTTTATATTTTTTATGAGCATATCACCGCTCTCCTGAAACAAATTGATTTTATATCTTAATAACTTTTACTATCAAGCAGACGATATACAGAATATTTTGCAAATTATATAAAATTAAACGATTCCATAATTTAATCTTTTGAACCTTTTCAATTTCCTGTACTATTTTCTGAAACTACTTTATTTCTTCAAATGGTGTTTCATTTTGATAACAGTATTTCGTTTAATGCTTTGAACTTAATGGTTAAAGATTTATTTGAAGGTTTATCTGAATATACTGTAGGTTTTACACACATATTATATAGAAAATCCTTTTTTTAATTTGAAAGCAATACGCTACTGATTTAGACGTCGGCTATCCCGCTCTTTTCTTATATCTTATCCCCTGACACAGATTAAGGCCTTCCTTGTTAAATATTCATGTGGCAGAAAGGGGCAGATAAAAATAAAAATAAAAATGTAGCATCTTTCTTAGCTACCCGTCGCGTAAACACTTGAGGACGATATGGAAGCCTCTTGAGGCCCACAAGGTGGCTTAAACATAGTGAAGACGTTTGACAGATATGTGTAAATTTCAGTGATGTAGTGATCTACGTTTATCGGCCAAATTTGTCGAGTTTTAAATGGAAAAACTTTTTGAGACATGAGGTAATTTGTATTTCGAAATGGCTCCGAACTCTTGGCAGTAGATAAATTAACTGAATAGTGTATTGTTCTACTTGAAAAATGATGATCATAAAAGAATAAGAAATATTCTGTCTCTGTACGAACATAGGTGAATATATAGTATTATCATAAAGTACCTAGTTGCTAATATTTCCATTTCAAGTTTACAAATAAAATGTTTTTCATTCGAAATCTACTGAATAAAAAATGCGACATTCAAAACAGCTAATTCTAGATTATATAATAAAAGTTTTAAAATTACCGTAGTTTTAAATTAATCAACGAAATGGGTCGTGAAGCTACTCCTGTCCGGTTATCATGGAACTCTAAAATTTGGGGAATACTCACATTCGTTGTTGTTATTTTTTTAGAACTTTTTATTTATTTTTCAGTTTCTTCCGTTTCTAGAATTCTAGAAATGTCTAAATGTAGTCTCTGATATAAAATCGAGCATGTTTAGCGGAATTAGTTAGTATATAATTGAAAGTCGTAATGAACTGAACGGCATAAAAAAGTAAGTGTTAAATTAAGAACGTAAAATACAGTGTACATAAATCTACCCCACCGATAGAGATAGTATAAATAAATAAGAAAAACATTACAATAAAATCACTAGTAAATTGATGTGAAAAGAGTAGTAAATTTACTGTCAAGCAATTGTGTTCAAATATCAAGGATTATCCATAGTAGTTCTTATTAGAAAAAGCAACAATCGTGAAAAAAAAAGTAAAAAAGAATTTTTATATTGGATTTCAACAATGATTATTGAAGATTTTTCTGTACGAAATGGTCACCAAAAACAATAGCCTTCAAAGATGATGAAACAATAAAATTATATAGAAAAATCATAAAATAAAGTAGTCACTGTCTTTAGTCAAAACCAAATAAATTTGCTATTCAATACAAATAATGTGGCGGCTTCTTTGAAATAATCAGCCGGCTATTTTAATTCGATCGATTGATTCTTCGGCGATAATTCGATTTCTTACTAAGAATACGTTAGCTATTGAAAATTTTTATAGTTTTTCATGTAAGAATGAATGGAAAAAGTATACACATAACAACATCACAATACTAACTATTTTCACGGTTTGCAATTCAAGTTCCTATTCGTGGCTCCAGTGAAAACTACTGCTGTACACTAGGACTCACAGTTGTCTATTATGCATATTATGCTGAAATTTTTCCATCGAAAAATGTATTCCCTGTCGCATTCGCTAAAATTAGAAAACGTGATAATATTCTATATTCAGATATTTACACTAAGTTATTTTTTGTCGCAGTTTAAATAAGAGTTAAGAAAAATTTTTCACTTCATTTTTTATGATTGAACAGCAATAGTTTAGAAGCGCTTCTGAAGTCATGGAAACTCACATTGAATATGGGAACGTAGATATATAAGCAGGTATCATTAACAACAGAATACTATGTTAGTACTATTTTAAGCAAAATCTTACAGCTAAACAATTCAAAATTCAAATTAGTACCTACTCTAGGTGTTGTTTCCCCAAAATACCAGCAAGATGCAAGAGTTTTGGTAGTATGTACGTATCGTGAACATATCTTATGATGCTGATGATCACTATGTAGAAAAAATATTCATATGTATGTTAAAACCAAAATTGATTTATTCAAGAAAATGTTTATCGTCACCTTCATTCAAAAATCTATTCACATGTTGTAAATCAAAAACCTCAATGTTTTGCTAGACTTACTATTGATAAATTCCCTTGAATTTTTCAATTTTATTTGAGCAAACTATAGATAAATCACGATTTAATTCCAGTATATTCCAGTCGAATATCTGTTATATATCAAATTTGGTATTTAATCTTCGATTCACCTTTTCGACATTTCACCTGTGAGAGGCGGTGAACCATTGAAGCATCATTACTTCAATCACTGAACATTTGCGGCTCTACAGCTGAAACCGCCTCCATGCTTTCAATGTGTTACCGCTTCCTGTCACCTTTACCTAAATCAAGGAGCATGAACGGATTCAAAACGTTAAAAGGGGATGTAGTTAATCAATTTGTTAGAATCCCGTCACTTGCATATCAGTATATATCTTCAAAGAAACTGAAATTTTTTTGTCGGATGATTCTTAGGAAGGAAAAAATTATTTTTGTTAAAAATACTTTTTTATAATCTATTAACCTATAAATTACGGAGCTTTATTTTTCAATAAAGGAAACAAGACAACTGATTCCGAAACAAGAATTTCTTTAACTACTGCATGTCATATAGGCTACGTCTATGTGATACCAAATGATCACATCATTTCAAAAATTTGGCTCTAAACTAACCATGCTCAATATTTTCTTTATAAAGAGTCTCAAGTTGTATTTACTGTACTTACTGAAAAAAAGTTTTAACAAAGATTTCCATGTATTTGTACATTCTTTTCCAGTGATTTTTCTATTGTTCTGCAGCTAATACCACAGAAGTGTTCAGGTTCTATGAATGGTTTGCCTATCCTTATTATAGTGAGTTTATCGTTCATTCCATTTCCCTCAACTCTAGTTTATCTAGGACCCCATTGCAGGATCACTTTGTTTTCCTTGCCTAGCTTCTTTAGCTTATTCAGGAGTTCCCAAACCAATTTGGATTCTTTGACATTGGTGTAAAGTTCTAATAGCTCCTTGGCTATCGGAAACGATAATCATCTTCTTTTCTAGATTTCTAAATCAAATTTTTTCATTGCTTATGCTGGTGTGCTCCATATATCTTATGGAAAATTATTCTTTAAAATATATTCTAGAAGTTGCCCACCTCTACTGTTGGTATCCTTGCTTCCCCAAACTGTGTTGCGTGCGTTTGCATCGCATCCTAGAAATATTGACTGCTTCTCTCTTCGACAGTACTCCACCAATATTTGTAGTTCTTTTTCGTATTTTTGGAATGGTATTCACATTGGCCTTGATGGTCAGGTAGGATGTTTCATCTATCCAAATCCTCATAAGTTGCTCTTGCTTTAGTTATCTCGATTTAGGACTTTCCATTGTGAGGTATGGAGCTGTGGAATCTTCAGCCGTAACCAATCTTTTGATGAGAATCAGCCTAAAGAAGGTACCTCTGAGCTGGATCTTATGCTCCCATCCAGAAAACATCTTTTCCTCTGGTGTCTACTCCACCGAATTCGTTGATTCACATACAGTCTCAGCTAACGCCTGTGGTAGAATCTCGCAAGCTTGGTCACATCTGCGAAGCTACCTGTTTCCCATTTCATCTATAAACACGACCAATTCGTTCTCATTTCCATTAAATATTTATATAATTCCTCTTTTTCAGTATTTGCCTACCATAAGTTTCATCTAATTATTTTTTCAAATTTAGCGTTCCAGCGCTTAGTTAGCATTTCGGCTAATTTAGTTTAGTTTACAAAAATTGTCTCAATATACAGAATGGCCACTGCCTAAATAGATTTTCCAAAATCACTTTGATAGTATGATATTTTCCTACCATATGATCCAAAGCTAGGGTATATGACGGTTTTTAAAATGTTATTGTTAGACCATGAATTCAGATAATGACAAATGTTTTCTTAAAAAAGTCCTTAACGAATAAACTTCTTCTTCAGCTTTGATATAAAAGCGTGGTTTAGTACAAATCTAACCGTTGCTATGTTTTTAATTAGAACGATTTAATAAATCACAATTTGAGACTGTTACAATTTGAGAAAACTTTTTTCTTGTCGATTACTCTTTAGAGAGTGTTTTTCAATATTTCCTCATAAATTTGAAGATGTATTATATACTCGTTTGTGTGTATACTTTTTTCTATGTAAAGATAACTTTTCAAAGTATTCCAAGCACCCTCCAAAAAAAATCAAAAAATCACGAAACATTGACAACCTAATCTGAAAACAACAATACACCTACACTCCTCCACCCACCTGTCTCCTCGATGACATATGATGGATTAATGGATATTGGAAACGCTGTTTTATCTCTCCATAGGGAAGACTCTAAGAATATTCTCGGAATAATTTCGAGTCAGTAAGTTTACACATGTCAAGTGGTGTCGATACAGGGGACCGGCGAGGGGGCTGAAACTAAGGAAAACAGCGTTCTTTGAGAACAAAGGAGAAAGGATTCTAATATCCGAATGAAGGAAGTCTTGGAGAATAGAAGCATTTGGGATGTAATTCACATTATTTTCACATGAGAAAGTGTCAAAAGTCGGGATGCAATCACGTAGGACTTTGATGATAAAACTAGCTTAAACTAGCTAAGAGAGAAATATATCAGACATTCCGCTGTTCCATTTCATTTTTCTTACTATAATATGATGTCGCTATAATTCAATCTATCATTTTCTAACCAAAATGATTGTAGAATTGAACTTTGGTTCGTTAAGTTTAATTTTATACGCCCCTCAACGTGAAGAAACCTTTTTGTCATAAATTTATTTCAAACTGAGTAATTGATTTTCAAATTTCAGACTAAATATCTTTATTCTATTATTAATTGTGAGACTTGCCGATTATTTCGGTAAAAAAAAAGTGATAAATTTATTAAAAAAAATATATTTGTCAGCTTCCCAGTAATGTTTTAAATTAATTACAAACTATTGACAGTTCTAGGTTTCGCGGATAAACTTTTAATGAAATTTTCAAAAAATTTTCACTCCTATTTGGAAAACGTTAGATAAAAAAACCGTACAGGCTTTAATAAATTATCTCGTTACTACCCTTACATTTAACAGGCTCATCCACACACTCACATCAGTCGTTAGAACGAGTTTTTTCGAGGTTCAACAAGTGGCCCGTGTAGAGATAGCTTTTTTCAGTAGCGTCTTTTTTGCTTTTGTCACCCTTCAGCTACTTTACATTTAGAGTGTGTGATGATATACTTAGTTCAGGAGCTGAGACATACCACTAAAAAGGAAAGTATATGCTTTGTATATGTATTTGGGGTGCTTCAGATAGGTACTGTATATATTTTAATATTCTTGATGACAGTAATCAAGCATACTACACTTACCTGTCGTAAGACTCTTATTTTAACAAAATAAAATTACAGAATGTAGTAATACGCAATAATAGTTGTCATACCTCATGATAATCGCCCCAAAAAAGCATTGCCAGGTCAACTGATATATAAATAGACCTCTTGATCCGATATTTGACATGACCAATCTACTGATAATTTCGTTTTTTTATAGTAGCTCTGAAAATTACTTTTCGCTGTTTTTGAGACGGTGTATTGATGGAATTGGACAATCAAAAGACAATCAACAATATCTACAAGGAACCCATCATGTAGTTTAGGTTCAACAATATTTGAAAAGCTGAATGAATCGTCGAAAGTGTGATCTTGACCATATACTTCTATGAACCTACAAATCTCGGAATTGTGATTAGAAAACCGAATTAAAAAACACGTTGAAATTAGGTTTCATAATTCAGAATATCTGTTGTAGATCTAGAAAAGATAATATTAGTGTGAATTGTTGAATTGGAGTCCAAGATCAAGAGACAGTGAGACGATTCACTCTATGTGCAAAACCATCTAGTATCAAAAACTCAGTATAGCCAGTCATTGAAATATTCCGAGTAATCCTTCATTTAAAGGATATGAGAAGAAGATAAACTTCAATATTCACCGTTCTAGAAATATAGAATATGCGTACTTTTGGAACCTCAATGAAAGTTGGACATAGATAAAGCTATGAAAAAATGGCGAATTTATCATTAATCTGATTTTATGTGTTTTATGGAAACTTACACTTACTAACTCTGTTGTTAAAACTATGTCCAAACAGATTGAATATATTATTAGTATTAATATCACTATGTCAATAGTCAAAAGACAGTCGCTTTGAAGATTTTGATGTCTGAAGATGATAACTTGGTTATCAAAACGCATGTCAGACAGTTGAGTATTGGTTTAATTAGTGCGTTCATTATGAATAGCTTCAAATGTACCAGTGATTCCAGCTTTGTTATGTCCAAACACGAAAATAGTTAAAAAATTCAATGTCATTATCTTGGTGAAAGTCTTTTGGAGAAAATAGAAAATATATCAAAGGCAGTTATATTTAAAAGAAGACAGTCTGAATGTACTATATTTATTATCCTTTTTCTACCATTTTCTTCTAGTTTTTCGCCTGCCGAGAATGTTTTCGATCATTGACTTCTATGTTGGATATCATAATCACTATTATTGCTTCATTTACTGTTGCGACAGAAATTTTTCAATCACGATAATAAGCGCCGATTTATTCTCCTGCCTACAGTTTTACCATCCATTTTCAAGTGAAGAAGATCATACTTTTTGTTCATTTGCTCAAGAACTTCGGTTTTTGCAAAACTATATACACAACTTTCTCTAAAATACCGTGATGAACCCAGATCTCAAACTCCCAAACCTTTGAATAGATTTGCTGTGAACGTACATACCTCTGAAGCGTATTAGAGTACAAAAAAGACATATTATCGTGCCATCCTTATACTCAGATTGAGATTAAGATCATGGTTTGCTATTCTTGCTCGAATCTTCACTTTAGTATTCCATTTATTGTTCAATACGCTTCTTCCCAATTTCTAAGACTTGGTAACACTGAGAAACTACATAAGTACTACGTGACTCCATGGAGTAAGTGGATGTTATTACTTTTTTTGACACCATCTATATTGATACCATAATTTCTTAAAACTGACAACAATGGATGGAAAACAATTCAAAATTGAGAATATTTTTCCCTCGAAGAACGATAATGATTGATGGTATTAGATGAAATAAAACAATTAATACAATTCTGTTAATCACAAAACTTCATTCTAAGACATATAAAATTCATTCAGAATTAGTTTCTTATGGTTTATGGTGTTGTAATGGGTAATAACGATCAGCCCGGATTGATCCTAAAATCCAAAAGCGATGTCGTCTTCATGACAATGGGCCAATAAAAATTAATTGTCTGGATTAGTTTTTGGTGGCTGCGGTAGCGATAATTACAACTCTATAACCATAAAGAGAATTCCGGAAAATCATTTGCCAAAAAAATTATAGGTTATAAAAGAGTAAATTTAATTGTTTGAAGTATCCGAAATGTAGAGGAAAATATCATTGGAAATAATGAAGAAATGGAAGAATTTAATTGCGTCGGATGTCAAATTCACTAGTAAACTCTATACAAGGTGTCAATTTGAAAACGTACCACCATCAATATATCGGATACTGACAAAAATTTTGAAATATACGTAGCTGTGTCACAATTATTCGTGAGCAATATCTATAATGAGGGTTTTCAAGTTGAATTTGACATCGACCCCTAAATTAGAATTGACCGTACCTTCTGGAAAATATCGCGGACTTGACCTTTGTTAGCAGTTTGCGAGTTACCTGAAACTGAGCAAGTTTGGAGTATCAAATACACTTTGTGATATTACATCACTCATAAGTCGTGTGACTGACACACAGATGGCACTGCCACTGTGACGGCCAAAAAATACTGTACACTCTCATCTCCCTCGAAATTACCTTTTGTAATTGGTTTGCTGAATTTAAACGTGGTCCAACAGACACCGATAATGTTAAACGTTCTGGATGTCCAATTTAGGAGGTTACTCCAGATAGCTTAGGTCGTAAAGATATCAGACTACAGTGTGTTCACAATTATGCATGAAAATTTGATAATGAGAAATATTAAAATTATAGGAAAAACTAATTTTTCTACACATTCCATAAAAATTAGGTAAAGGTGTATCATTTTGAAATTTTACTCATTCTAGACAGCATTTTTAGAACACTGGTAAATGCTCTTGGGGAAAGTTCTCTAAATAGTTTTATTTAAAATCATCCAAATTGTAAGTTTTGAGCTATTCTCCCATATCCACCAGATGAAACCTTTCCACATACACTCACCACACACACTTCGATGATCGTCGGTGTTGCAGGTTTTCTGGTGTAATCTGTATCCTGAAGAATTGGTTCATCACCCCAATGGCCGACGATAGGGTGATAGGGAATAATGCAGCCGCAGCTTTAACCGCTCGTTCACTATTTAAATTCAATTTTTTTAACCTCTTCAAACCGAGAAGGACCTTTTTTGCTTACTAGAGTTTCTTTTCGTTCTCTTCCACCCAATAGTCGCAGCTGTTCCACCTTTCCAGTCAAGTCAGCAAACACAACCCCGCACAACCTTCTTAACCCCAGCCTTGCAGAGGAGCAGCTCCTATATCGGAGCCCACTCCAACAAACCCATTTCCTTTACCAAATTTCCCTTATCCACCAAAAAATTTTTCCAACGAATCTTTCCCTTTGACAACTTTGCAAGATACGTCAACTTCCGGTGTGTTAAATCTCTACACAAGAACATAACATTTGTTTTAGAAACAAATCTAACATTTTTAAATTGATATATGGTGAAATGGAAAATTTCTCGAACCACAACGAGTGTAAATATATTGTTTTGACCCCTATTAGGATACATTCCTTCAAAAAATTTTAATCAAAATTTCCGATGAATATATGTTAGTGATGCGAATAATTTCTTGATAAAACCGCAGTATCTCATATATGGAAAGCAAAGAGGTAAGAAGAAGAGCACATATAACAATGGGGAATTTAATAAAATGGTTAATATGAGAGAAAATCGCTATGTGTTGATGATGGAGGAGGAGAGTAGTTGTGGTTAGGTTTCACCATCATTCAGTTTCGCAGAACCGTCTCTATAAAGATAGACATTTGGTTTTACAGTTAAAACTGTATTCAACAAATCAGAAAATCTTGAAATATTTGATTTTATGAAACTTTCATCTATCAATTTATGATTTTTTGTTAGCTGATTCTTCGTTGAACTAAAGTTCATCCTTGATGTCTTGGAAATGTATCATAATAACTTTCAATATTTGGATTCGAACTATACACAGTTTAGGTATAAATGAATTCTAATTTTATGATGTTATAGGACTAGTAACTGCACTAAAATGCAACGAGGTTCCGTAAAAATATGATTTAGACTTTTTATCGGTTAGATTTGACCGTGTATTTCTAGGATTTTAAGCTTTTCGAATTTGGTGCAAGCCTCTCGGATACGACTTTCTCAACAGATACTATCTTTGAGGAATTGGATGATTCAACAACAATTTGTTATTGAGTTGGCACGAGATTGGTTGATTGGTGAACTATCCACTATTACTATTACTTTAGAGCTTTCCTCCACAATTTTTTTTGCTATACTCAAAAAAGTCAACAGTTGAAAACAACAACAAATTAAAATAGCATGGTTAACATTAAGAAATCTAGGGTACCTACATCATAAAAGATAAAATATATCCTCAATACCTAACCAGTGTATACATATGGATCGAAGGCACAGAGATTTTTTGATACAAATGCTCAGAATCAAGTTAACGGGTAGGTAGACCATCAGACAAATGGCCCAAAGTTAGAATTAAACAAATATAAATTAGACAAAGGAATTACAAAATCAGAAGAAGATGACATAAGATGGAGAAAGAAGAAGACTTATGACCAATAGTTTATAATTCTTCCAAATTGTTTAAAATAGTATTTGTTATATTTGAATAAGAGAAGGTAATTGTCGTTCTATATTAAATACATCAATATTTTAGAGTTCAGTTATTTTATTATATTGATAAAATGGATCGAACATCTTCTTCTTCATTAAAATCGGTATAGAATTCATGGTTTTTGCTAGGGGAAAATACTGACTATTGAAGATGAAATAGACGACTCAGATTCGAAGAAACATATTATGAGTCACTGTCTATAATTGTGGTAGCTTCGTTTTGTCATATTGCTACGAAATATGAATTGATTATTCCACTGGAGGATCTTAAATATATAAGAAAAAACCTTGATGGTTTGTGAGTTGTGAAATATACTTTTCTGAGATAATTTTGATTATCTTGATTCAATACGGATCTGTTTCGTGGGCACATAACGCGGAAAAGGCGAGCAAAAGCATAGCATCGACAGAACTGAGAAAACCCTCTTGTTAGTAAATGTGTATGTATTTCTAAAGGCTGAGTTCGATGTATAATAGCGACGGATTCCATAGTAGACCACAACACTTGTACGCTCACTCTTCTCTTTCAAGGGTAGTTATACCGCATTTTGATCCCCTTGTCATACCCTTTGGGAATTATATCCTTTCTTAGCCTAATGTTGATGTTCATAGTGTCATTTATTTGCGAAATTCCATGCCGAAATAAGTTTTAAGTTCTTTAAAGCTATGCAAAACCCTTTTTTACATAAAGGATCTAAATAAGCTCATCACGTAAATGACTACAACGAAAGTTTAGATACGACCCTACAAAATTTCATACTTCTTTGTTGTTTTATATTGGATAATATTTCAAAGTGCATAATTGAATCCTCTAAGTATATGTAGTAAAATGCCCTCCCTAACTTAATATGAACTGGAGACTGAACAGTTCTATTTGTGGAAATTATGAAAAAAAATTCATGTATATACTTTTTACCAATCGTTTCTGACTATTTCTTTAACTTGAGAGAAAATTTTGGTAGCACCACCACAGGCTAGAAGGCTAGAAGTCTTCTGAAAACACCAGTTTTCAATAAGTCGATCAGTATGGAGTATAATATACGCCACATGTGAGCTAGTGTACATAGCAGGTTTTTTTAACATGGTTTCCCCAGAAGACCTATTCCACGAGTCGGAAATTAGCACAAATTTGAAAAAATAGAATAAAATTTGAATAAAGTGCAATATCTATCGACAAATATCTGTTTGAACAAAGCATTTACAAGTTTTGTGTCAAGTTAAAAAAATTAAGCCAAAAAAACTGACTGTATTGAAATCTGTTGATGATGTTCCAAGTTCCAACTTCGGTCAGATGATTCCATCGACCTTAAAAATATATGGAAATATTCATAACAAACCTTCATTCAAATTTGTAATTTTATAAGTAAAATGTCTGCGAAAAAATGGAACTTTCTCTTTATCATGACAATGGACAAAGATTCGCGAGTTTTTAGCAACTAAAAGTTTCTTTGTTTATCAACCTCTTTAGTTACCAGATTCAATACCATTCGAATTATGTCTCTTCATGAAAATAACGAATGATCTAAACTCTAAAAGATGCTGCTAAAGAATAACAATAATCGTGAAGCTGTACCTGACAATATGTATCACACAATTGCGATCTATCCTACGCCGCTTCTTGAATTCTTATCTTTGTACCTACCGAAAATGTAGCTGACTAATTTCATACTTAGTTCGTTACTTTCCAATATACTTTATCACTGAATACTCGAGTCGAACCGTGATAAAATTTTTCACACGGTTTCCCTTAACACAACATTAAGTGGTGAAAGGTCATGGAAACCACATAAAGAATAATATGAAGTTTAACAAGAGAGAAAATAGGGATAATTGCATTGTATGGACACGAGTGTAAGGGGCGGAAGACCGACGGTAATGCCGGCAATGGCCCGGTAATGGAGAATTAAAATACTTACACTTTGTGAGCTGTGAAAAATACGGTGTGAGTATAGAGATTATACAAATGGGCCTGTTGATTATGCGGAAAAAGTCCCTTTCATGGATTTAATTTCAGTAGATTATGGAGTTTTTATATTCATTTAACTAAATTTGAATGGAATTCACCATTGAGTAGAGAGAATTAACAATAAAATTATTAAAATAAGTGAATCATGAAAATATCAAGTATTAAGAAAATCGTTAAAAATTTATGTTACTCGGATTTTTTTATTAACTATTAAAAGAAAATGAAGTTACAACCAGCTGAAAATCAATAGAATTTTTCAAAATATGATAGTAAATTAAACTCCCTACCATTCTCACGCAAGGAAAAATTTTAATCTAGGACAAGAATTAAAAAAATTAGTTTTTCACAATTTTTACCAAAAATACCA
This sequence comes from Diorhabda carinulata, assembly GCF_026250575.1. Classification (NCBI taxonomy): domain Eukaryota; kingdom Metazoa; phylum Arthropoda; class Insecta; order Coleoptera; family Chrysomelidae; genus Diorhabda; species Diorhabda carinulata. Next base: position 30,459,589 of record NC_079462.1, on the reverse strand, counting down.
TGAGCCACCGTTTCTGAGATGTTACTAGTATGATTAACCAGTTTTTTCAACGTGGTTTCCATAGTAGATTCAATTCTCGAGTCAGTTGTGATTCTGCTTAATTTGTAACTATTACAAAATAGCAGTAATTAGCAAAGATCCGAAAAAATAAAAGCTATTCAATTAAAAAAAATTCCTTCGTTCCATTTATAACCTTCAAATTCTTCTTGTTCTTTTTTTTTATCATCATCTGGTCCTTCTTCTTGTTCATTTCCATTCTGTAAGTAGATTTCATCGATAGCGATATATCGCATGTCATCTCGTGAGAATCCAACGAATTCTCCCCTGGTGGTGATTCAATATTAGAGCACGACTGAAAATTAAAAATGCCGGAGAACAAACAAGTCTGACTTTTTCACAAACCCATTCAGCGTTACATCCCATTTTGCAGCTCCAAAATTTGTTTTTCCGGCACAGGTGGAAGTAAAGTTTGAATGTATTTTTGACCTACCATGAACCTCACTCTATAGGGTCTAGAATCTAGATGATAATCTAAGCACTCTTGCACTTAGTAATATACCTGAAAGAGATGCTAATGGGGTTTACGGAAGACAAAATAATTCAACTTTTATTTAATTTTCAGTATTTTTCTATTTAGTAATTTACTAATATAAGCAGGTAGTTTTTTCAGGGGCTCCGCACATAAAAAAGGAAGCGAATGCACTTGGTGATTACTGTTTTTGGAAAACAGAACATATTGAACTAATTCTTGTTATTCAAACATTTTAAAAACTGTTGTTCCACCTTTCCTGTAAACTCAGGATGTCGTCCCACAGCTAGTTATTGTGTGTAGAAATAGTACTTGATTTTGACATTGTGAAACTAGATAAACTTTTCGAAAAATATATTTCAAATTGTTGTTTAGCTTTTCATGGTTTGTATTTCAAGCAGTGTGTAATACGAGTAAGTCTATTGTAAATTTATGTATCTTCATTCTTGTTTTTTTGGTCTAATTTGTTTGGACTATTTATGTTTACCAAAAATAATATTTCTAAATAAGTGATAATAGTAAAAAGGAGAACTAGAAATCGTACTGTTTCTAGACGACCAGATTTCTTATCGGTTTGAATTCTCATTTACGACTATAAGAATAAAAGCTGAGATTTATCATATATTCAATATAAAGGCTGCAAATTTTTGAGTGAACTCTGTTAGGTACATAAATACGATTGTCAATTAGTATTGAAAAATATATTATCATGTATTGGAATATGTTAGATGACCAAATATGGCCCAATAATTTTTATGACTTTGCAATGCTTTACGCACTCATTCATATCGCAGTTTCGATACATAAGGTAGTTGGTGTCTTCTTTGGTATATTCCATTTTGAACTATCCCAATTTTATTAGATCGTGCTGCAAACTTTGAAGAATTCTGGCAATTCAACAATCTGTAATGAATCATGCCCCAAATATGTTCAATTTAAGACAAATAGGTGACGAAATTCTATTATATTCGTAATCTAATATATGTCATTAAAATGTGGTATATGATTATAAAAAGAGGAATTATATCATTAAGTCACCACAACTTAGTGAGTAACTGAAGAATGAAATGGACATAAAAGATGCTATTCATTATTCTTAGTACCTCACTAAATTTTTGTTACCATCATCTGATATGAACCTGAGCAATAAAGAGGAGAAAAATATAAATCCCACCTGAACATAAATAAAACCTAAAATTGAACATAAATAAAAAGCAAAGTGCGTCACATAAATCCGCGAGACCACGTGTATTTAATAATTTGCTGCCTCAATATTTCAAAAAAATTCATACTAGCATGACTTATGCACTAACTTTATATTTACGATATTAATTTCCTTCTGGGTTTCCGTTTCTTCCCCTAAGGAATCATCATCATCGGAGATGGGAAGGGTAAAGGGAGTTTATTTCGTGATGGCTGGATTCACCCTCTTTTTATTGTGTCGAGAATTTCGGTATGTGTGTCAGAAAACTGTTACAATGTGAAAATTCAAATAAATTCATTTCAAGCAATGACTAAAAAATTGTTAGAATTGTTCCAATGATTTGTAACTAGTAGATTGTTTTTCTAATATCTTTGAACCACTAATTACTAAGATAAAAATATTATCTATCTACCAGAAAAATAACTATATATATCGGTAAAGTTCTAGGGCCCTTATATATCCATAATATTTTTTAGTTATAATGCAAAAGAAGTGAAGTCTCGCATGTATTCAGATCTTATAATGTATTCTGTAGAAGTTGCGAATACATTAATGAGAGCGATTTTCAAAGAGATAACGCCATCCAAGAATTCAATAGAAAATAGTGCATTGAGCTAGAGTCACATTCTTGGATTCTAGAGTCGTTTTGAAAATTGTTTGATAATTCAATGATTGGTTTAAAATGTATTATTTGCTCATAGATTTCCATATTTAACAACTGGGAACGGAGACATAAACACACAACTATTAGTGTATTTTACCCTACAACCACTTTCTCGATAATAATAAAAATTATAACCCTAAAGCTCGGCTTAGCAAAATCTACGTTGCCACGTCCTGTTTAGAGCTTGAATGTTCGGGAAAAATATCTATTTATATAGTGCTCTCACAAATAATGAGTATTAGGGCAGTTTTCTCAGCAGAACTGTGTTGGGTAGACATATCAAGTAGTATTTCTCTAAAGCACCAGGGGCTTTACAACATCTACAAGGCAGATATCTCTTTCCACTAAAAGAGCTAAAAAAGGCTAAAAATAACAAATATATATGAAGGTTCTAAACCAGAAGTAGTTAATTCTGAAGAATACTTAGATGTGATTTTTTCGTTTCCCCGGCTTCTGTTTGTCTGATAGATTTATTGGCCAAAGTTTGGGTTGTTCCTAGAACAAAGCATTCCCAATTAGCCATCATAAATTTGGAAGCTTTCAAGCTGCCAGTCACTGTACTTTTATGCTAGAAATTCGAACTGTATTGAAAGACTTCTTTGGCTTAACTATTCCACCACAAAAAATAAGACTTTTAAGATTTTAGAGCAAAAAAATGATATCAACAACCCATTTCTATGATTGGCAAGAAGATATAATAACCATTATTTGTCAAATAGCGAGTTACAGAAAGTATCAGGTATTATTTGATAAGAAAATGTAGACGACTCGAGTTTTTGGAAATTTTGTTAAAAATTTTCCTCCTTCTCACCAATCTATACAATATTGAACATTGTATTGGAAATAAATGTTTTACTGACATCTATTTTATTTCAAATTCTCATTATGCCGATACCTATCAATACGTATTCCCCAAAATATCCCTGAAGATATATTTCCGTTGAAAACTTTTCCTTAAAAATCACCCCACGTTCTAAAGGTAAGTTCACTTACTATATCCCTTTCAGGACTTCATAACTTTTAGGTACCTTCCTATACTTTCTCTCCCTATCTTTTACTCACACAAACAAGTGAAAGCGGTATAAAATTATCGAAATAATTATCAAAAACGAATGTGGCGACATTTACAAGGCGAAAAGGATAGAATGGTGGTTCGAGAGGGATGAAGGGGGGTCCTTACATTCGGCCGCCTAGATAACGCGTCGTTTTCCCGTTTCCGTTCCAGAATTGCCAAAGTGGCGAGAGGAAAGATAATGTTTCGGAAAATATCTCCCCGAGACCGGATTCACGGCCAGGTAGGCGCTTGGGATGATATTACAATAGACTTCGAACAAATATTTTTCAGGTGATATTTTATAAATTAGAAACATCAGAAATCAGTGTAGTCCTAGTATTCAAATCTCGAGAAATGATGAATATTATTTCTGTATGCTAGTTCTACTACGCCTTAATTCAAATATTTATTAAAAAAAAGTTGAATCCCCTTGGAACCACTCTTTGCGCTAGGCATTACGGCCACCCTCTGAAAATATCCCTCTGGCCTCTTCTAATATTCTCATACACTACCGTTGCGAAAGCAGAGATTACACGTGAATTATAGCATAAAGATATCTAATTGTAGCCGGGGGCAGCCAGAGAAAAGGGGCACTGTTTAATAAGAGACCCTAGCTCGTTCGTATAGATTCTTGACCCCTGTAGTTCACCCGCTGTCTTACTTCTTACAGGCCATTTGATGGTTCACTACATTTACCGTTGGCTTTTGTTATACGAGGCGATAGAGTTGAGAGAATTATTAAGATTAAGTAATAGAAAGAGACGGTGGTAAAAAAGGGGTTTCTAAATTCTAAATTATTTTATTACGCATTATTTCGAAAGTTACTTCTTGAAATTTTGATTAATGGGAACACTTTTCCTTTCTACGACGTTCCATTTCTTTCTCTTCTTTCTTCCTTAATAGATATAACATCTGTTCCTTCTCCGTCATCTTTTCTTATCCTGGCTTTGTCACTACACCTTCTTGGTCGACCTCTACTCCGTGTTCTAATTGGAGATTTATCTCATGCTATTTTTACCAGTCTACCATCTGTCATTCGACCTAAGTTAGTTCCATTGGTTTTTGCGCTGTTAATGTTATATACATCACATAATCATCTGATGTTCTAGCTTCTTCCTCAGTCTAATATTGTTTTCTCGAGATTCATTTCCTGTGATCTCCAAGAGTTGTTTCGTTTTTGATGTTTCTGGTCTTATTTCTGATGTATAGGTCATTATAGGCCGCTTTGTAAATTCGTGCCTTTGTTTCTTATCTTAGGGATACTTCGTTCTCAAATCATCCGTGAACTTATTTGCTCTAGCTACTTGTCCTCTTACCTCATCTACTAAGTCTCCACAACTGGTTAGCTCAATTCCAGATACTTGTATTTCATTCTCTGTAGTATTATTTGACCTTCTAGTTCTAATTTGCATCTCATTTCATATCATGCATATGGTTTTTCAGTCGAGATAGTCATATTATACTGATGTTTATTTACCACACATATCATGGTGTTATCATCTTCCATTTCGAAACAAGTAAATATCTAACTTCAGCCAAAATATTGCTGATTCCACCTAATGAGATGTCTAAGGTTACTACTCAATCTTTTTCTTCAAATCGACGATCTTGGAAAATAATTTTTTGACGTTGAAACGTTTTTGGATAGCTTCTACGTGGATTGTCTATTGTCCATATAACTTAGATCTCAGAAGACGGTAACTTGGTTAAATAAAGACGTGACAGTATCATGGTGAGTGTTGTTGTAGTGGTAGTGAACAGTGATGTGAGTCATAAGTATGACCAATTGTTTTAGAAATTCTTACTTATCTAGTCCTCCTCGAAAGATTAAAAAAAAAAATAAGAAACAAATAAAAAACGAGAGAATCAGGGAATTCATGAAAATGCAGCATACGATTACAGAAGACATTAGGGTGAATCAGTTAAGATGGTACGGACATGTCCAAAGAATGCCTGAAGACCGCATTCCCAAACAAATTTTAAATTGGACACCACGAGAAAGAAGAAAGAGAGGAACACCAAGATTAAGTTCGAGGGAGGGTATCGAGAAGGATATTCGAGAAAGAGGATTGGAAGAAGATCTTTGGGAAGATCGAGAAAGATGGAAACTGGGAATCGGAATACTAATATAATTAGCAAATTAGAACTTTGACTTTTGGTAAATAGAACTAGTTTCTTTTCTAAACTAGTCAACTAACGTCTCAAGATAAGATAATATAACGTGATGACATTTTATGTCATCACTACCTTTGTGTATTTGCACAAGGTATTTTTTTTTATTGACAACTTTGACAGACTTTCTGACAACATCAAATAGCAGTGAGTAAGTTCTGTGTGGTTGATGCAGAGTCTTCTTATTGTTACAGCTTCTCTCCTATTAAAAAAGTTTAGGGAAAAGTGAGAAGTAGATGCAATGCTGTAGTACTCTTGTTCCATATATCGCGCCAAGATTTTTGAATCAGGTTTTTGAAATTAGTTTTCAGATCATCGGCAAGCTGAACTGGGATTTCAGGAGGATTCTTTGTGGCTTCTTTGTTATGGTGATCTGCAGATTCGTGTCCAGCAATTCCAGCGTGCGATGGAAGCCAGATGAGAGAGACTGTTATATCAAGAGCGATGAGATTTTGGTAGATGTTGTGAATGTTTTGGACTATTGGATGGCGATATGTTTATGGGGAGAAGAGATAAATTTGAAAGGATACTGTATAGTTCACCAGTGTAAACACTACACGTCGAGGGTAATCAAAAAGAAAACTTAGAGTTCGTGGTTTGTAGTGACTGCGCAGTCGTCCCCGGATTCAGCTTTGGAGGAATCCATATAGAGTATTAGGTCGAAAAATTTTTTTATGCAGAATTTCTAGTAATGCTATCTCTACAAGGACCCTAGGGGATTAGTGTTTATTGTAGATGGTTAGTGAGATATCTACTATGGGAATATTTTTTATCCAAGGGGGAGAAGAAGGCAAAGAAAGTGGAAAGGTCAAAGAGAGGTTGGTATTTTGGAGTAGAGGTGCGAGCAATTGAGGGATAGAATTTAAAATTGTTCGTGAGTTAGGAGGTACGGACGTGGAGGTCCCATTAATTGGCCTGTAAGATCTCCAGACCTCACACCACTAGATTTTTGCTTATGGAGCTGGATGAGAAATGAAGTCTGCAAAATAAAATTGGACACACAGGATGCACTAATTAGACGAATTGAGAATACTGCAGCCCATATTGAAGAAGAAAGAAATGAATATATTGGGAGAGCAACAAATGCTATGCGTAGACGAAGTAGAAAATATTTAGAAGTCAATGGTGGTATTTTTAAACATTTATTGAAAGAACGCTATGATTTTTATGTGATAATTTGTTTATTTGTTAATATGCTATAACTTGAGAACAAATGAAAATCGGATAAGAACATATGAGTTTTTTAACATTATTTTCACGTGTATAATACACTCCTCGAGTTTGGTGCGGTCCTCCCGACTCACCCTGTATATAGATAATGGATTTCACCAAACATACTAATTTTTTTAACCAAAATATGTAACAAAATAAGACAGGTATAGATTCAATAATCTACATGGATATGTTTCCGATATCCACGCCAATGATTATAAGTCAACATTTGCTGAGGTAGGTACGCTGCTTACTAATTTCAATAGATTAACCGCGCACATTTAACCCATTCGCTTAAATCGAGTTATTTGTAATTAACTAGCTCCTACCCATAAGCCGGTTTCCGCTATGCGAAGTCATCCTTTTGCTGGCTTCGCATTACCTCCCATTGCCTTGTATTGCCACGAAAGCAGTCGCACCCGATCTTAAGATTAATGTCCCGAATTTTCCATTATCGGTTGGAAGATTGTTTGTTCTAAAAAAATACGAAACGATCGATTTCAATCTGAAAATTACTTCGAAAATCACTGCGAATTATACTGATGCTTAGAAAAATGGTAGAGACTGGAATTTAGATTCAAAATTATAGTCTGGAAAGCTTGTGATAAAAATAGTAAATTCTTGATAAGGGAAGGGGTTCAAGTTCACAGAATACATTCACTGTTTTCAATATATCTGTAGTCCGTGGATTCAAAGAAAGTTTATGACATAAGGGACAAGAAAAAGTGGATAATGAAAGGAATAGAAAGAAGATCGTGTGATACGAAGGAAAGCACAAGAAAATTTTGCAGTTTCTTAGTCTTTAGCTGTGCTTCGATCCTTTCTCTCTACTTGTTTTAAACATAAGTTGCTAATATAATCTTACTAAAACGGATAGCGTTGGTGATTATTAAATGTTATCAATAATTTTCTGCTAATATGGTTCCAAAAAAAAAATGTGAACATGACATTAAAGAGATAGAAATTATTGGATGTCGCCCTGTAGACGTAATTCGGAGTGCTGAAAATTATTTCAACTAATCATTAAAACCAAGAACATGTCTGAAACCCAAGAACCTTTTGAAACTAATATCTTACTACAACAATTCTAGCCCTAATTACTTGTATGGTACTTACCTAAACGTAATTACAACCCCAATTCTATCTTTTATACAGTTTCAGTTAATTTAGAATACATAGAAGAAAAAATATCAAATAATAACACCGAAATGAAGAATAATTGTATTCAATTAATTTCTATTTCCAATTTCAATTACTCCCCACGTACCCAATCAATCGAAATCAAAGAATTAAACACAACTACTTAGACTCCGCCGTTCAAGAACAAGCGAGGAAAAACAAAAAAAAAACAGTAATTTTCCCGGCCGAAATGAATAATTTGAAATTCCGCCTGAGGCATTGAAAAGGGTTAAAGGAAAAGCGAGAGCCCGGTCTCTTATTGGCGATCAATCACGTTGGTAGCGTTGCGACGCTTCAACAGACGCCGCGACGCTCAACGTTCGCGGCAGGGCCTGCTCGTTATTCGATTAAAACAATTAGGTGAAAGTGGAAAAAACGATGCTGCTCGGAAAAATGAAAATGTGATAATGTATGGTTACTAAAGGGACATAATTTCGTGTCAAAATATGGAGGGAAGATTGTGAATAATATGTTTTTCTGACCAGCGAGTTTATAAACGGGATCATTGACACATTATAGTCTGACTTTTGACTATAAATATTATATAAGACTACAGAATTGGAAAACATTTTTATATTAATAAGAATAGATTTGATTGAGAATTCTATATAATAATGTCAAACTAATATAAACCAATGTACACATTTTAGAAACTCATTGAAAAAGGTACAAAGAAGCAGAGATAGATTTTTTTCGTGACACAGTTTCTTCTCATCACAAATTCAAGCGTAAATCATCCTGCATCAAAATCTATGATAAAATGATGAGAAGTGACGAAAATGGGTTAATAATGAACTCGTTTTTTGCCTATTTCAACTTGAAACTTAGAGATCAATACAAATAATGGGCTCCTATCTGTGTAGCAGGATTGCGTGTTTGGAAGGCAAAAAAAGCAAATGCCTTTTGGGATCCCCATGGTATGGCGAGACGTACACGACTGATATTTTTGTTTGGTCAAGATCAGTGCATACAGTTCTAGAAATAAAAAGAGCATTCCTCACTACAGCATTCTTTCAACACTACGACCTGTGCTACCTTTTAATCGAGGTACCAGCTAAATCTGAGGACAATTCATCAGTGGATGAATTTACTCCAAGAAGACGCAATGAACTACAGCTGTTTACCCAAACATAAGTAAATTGTTTGGTTAGAGATTCAAACATATCGAATCTGAAGAAATCTGAGGAATCTGAAGAAATCAAAATTCTTTCAGCTCCAGGTACATTCTTTTTAAAGACAGCGAGATTTATTACATTAGTTTAAAGAGAAAAATTCAATAGTGTTTTTTGTGATATCACTGATGTAATTAAATATTTTAAAATCGCTTATGAAACGTTTGAGTGAGACTTTTTTCTACATTATGGCAATAAAAACGCCTTTATTTCAGTTGCCTATTTCGTTAACTTTAACTACTTTAAGGAAACTTATGAAAATGTAGGAACCCTATTGGTTAACATTAAATATGTGGAGCACCAATGGCTTGTGTGTGGCGATTTCAAAATGATATGCCTACTGCTAGGTTGACACTAGAGATCGTGACAAACACTGGAAACAAAAATTGTGGCCTAAACGACAAAATTTTTTACCTGGTATGAAAAATATCCTGTAATATCATTCAATTTATCAAAACAAGGCGCCTACTTTTCGTATCTTCCAGAAAAGTTTTCCCGTATTATAAAATCAAGGCAGTCCACAAAACCAAATTTTGATAGAAAAGGCAAAGATTGAAAAAAGTATGAATCACAAAGAAAAACTAGCTTGTGTGAGCTCCAAAAAGTTGTACGCGGTTTTCTGAGCAACAATAAGATACCAAGTAAAAAAACTTTGTCCTTCCTACATATCCACTACTATTTCCCCAAGAACCCGGAGGATTACAGTGAAAAGCAAGGTGAACGGTTCCACCAAGATATAAAAGAAATGAATCTACGCTACCAAGGTAGGTGGAATCAGAATATGATGACTGAATGCTGATGGAATCTTAAGAGAAATTGTCAAGATATATCAAAAATCCATTTGATGGTAATTAATATGAAGTACTGAATGGATCGTTTGATCACTCGAAAAAGAATAGATACTTGGAAATATTCTCTAATTTCTCATAAGTTTGATAATATCAGAGTTTCGTGATAACTTATAATATAAAAAAAGCCACTGAAGGATTAAATAATTGATAAAATTTTCATTTTAGTAATTCCATTCACTGTTAATGAGAAATTCTTTTCATTTTTACCCTTTTCATAAATCTGTAACTGCTATTTTATTCTCAGTGGTCGCACTTTTGATACGTTCATCCCGTTAATTCTATATTGCCTGGCCTTGATTTAGAACCCTACTATCACTCAACTGGTCCTGGCTTTTACTTTCCTTCTAAAACGTTTCCTAATTAACAGTCTGTCGCAAAACGAAGTTTAGCCTCTTTGACGAGTTTAATTTTCAGCTTTTCAAAAAAACCGGACCAACTGAATAAATGTCTTTTAAAGACTTGTTAGGTCGACAAGATATAGAACGATTATTTTTTTGGAAATATTTCAATCTTTCACTATAATACAGAAGCCGATCAAAAGGAGTTCGATATTCGAATATTGAATGTTTTATTAACAATAAGCAAAAATTAAAAGGAAATGGAAAGCCATACTTATCTCCATGCAACTTAGTTTATCTAGGTATATATCAGAGTACAAAACCAACTTGGTTGAAATCAGCTTTCTGTCGATTAAGCCATGTCATATCACTGTTGTTTCAAGAGAACCTGATGTGGAATATAAGGTTCTATATAGGGAGCAGGTATTTTTTTTTTCATATGTTCAGAGGTGTCCCCTGAATGTAAATCCAAGTGGGCGTCATGGGAGGGCTTCACTTCAGCCGCCATCTTGAAAAACACGTTTTATTGAATACCTCGCGAACCGTGCATCATACGACAAAAATTGTGGAGATCATTATTGTAGATAATAATATTTGCCACTTTTTTATCTGAAACTTTTTTTGTATAACGCATAGGTTTTTAATTATAGCGCTCCAAACTTTTTTCAATGTAGTGGTCCGCGAGATATTTAATAAAACATGTTTTTTAAGATGGCGGCTGAAGTGAAGCCCCCTCCATGACGCCCACTTGGATTTATATTCAGGAGACACCCCTGAACATATTTAAAAAAATATCTGTTCCCATACGTTTTTTTCAGAAGCTACTTTTTTGGTAAATTTGAGTTCCCCGAAATTCCCAACCTCTACGTCCTGCATTGTTTTATAGCGTCTTGTATTCTCAGGAAGAAAGTTGCACTTCTATTTAATATATCCTGTTTTGTAGATCGGATGTCTGTGCGCACCCGTGATAGAATAATCATCTGTGTTTATGGTATCATTATGATTTAGGATAACTGTCAATACCATAATATTACTGTCAGAAGTTGTAAACTCAAATTTCTTTGTCGTTGGAGATCCAATCATAGCTCAATCTTATCTCTAACAAAATTTCAGTCCCGGTCATGTTGATATTTTTGGATTATTTCTTCAATTGGTGACATATTTATCTATGTCATTTAAGATATTACCTGTCATAATCAGACATGTTCCATTCCACTACATTTTCTATTCCCAGTGATTATCCACAATAAACTCATGAAATTTGACTGATAATTACTAATATAGACACAAATTTTGCCCAGATAAATTCAATCACGGGTGGCATTTCCATCGTAAGCCAATTTTCGTTAATTTTATTTGAGTCCTTTAGTACCGTCTGGGAATTTTTACTAAAACACACACACAGCAAGTAGTATATTCTTCATACTTGGAAAATTAATTTTTGGAACGGAAATGGGAAAAGCGGAAAAGTAAACATTGAAACAGTAATAAGTTGGAAGGAAGCTGTACTAAAGGCAGGTAGTGGCAATGCAAGCTATTGTACTAAATAAGTTTTTCTAGCAACTTTCAACTGACTGGTTGTATTAGGTTGAGTTAGGTTAAAAAATCATTTTTACTTCGATTTCTTGTGTTCTGAATACAAGCAAATGTATTAGAAAACGGTCACACTACCACTGCGATGAGGAGTGATAATAAAAATTGACATCTAAAAAATATTTTTTGTAGGTCTACCACTTAAGGGCAATATAGATATAGTCCTACAAAATTATTCATATTTTATTATGAATTCTGTTGCAGATTGATAGAGTTTCATGAGAGATTAGCATAATTTGATCATTCAGCCCTATGAATCTTTTATCACATTTTTTGGAATCTTGTTTCAAAAATTTCTATTTTTCACATTTTCAAATCATTTCAAAATTTGATTTGTTATATACGTGGAAGTAACCTAAAAGCTTATATGAATAAAATATACACAAAAAATTCCTTTTATATCACAGCTGCTACCCTCTTTATTTTCTAACAAAAAAATCAACAAACCGACTTTGTGTGGTAAAAAAACAATCGAGATCTCGAAGCGAAAATAATGAAATTCTTGTAATCCAGTGCACAAATAGAGATATACCGTCGCCTCCGATGATGCTATGCCGTGGTTGCCGCAGATGGGGGGCTTGGTTGAGGAGGGGGTGGTAATGAAGCAGCTTAAAGCTCGGGGACGGCGTCCTCAACATCCTCAAGGACAGAGGCGCCCGTGTACAAATTAAATTATAATTAAAATTAAATGTACATGTTGAATATCTGTGACAGTAGACCGAACAGAAAGTTTTAATTTCATTAAGGGCATTAAATGTTATATTTTTATTATAAATTCGAAAATTCTCGATTAAATTGAGAAAAGACGTGACAACCGAAGAAAAAATAACTTAAAAATTCTGTTATAAACCATTTTTTAGCTTCCGTAGATCAAGAGTTATTCAAAAAGTTTTAGCAAAAATCTCAATTTTTTAGAAAATTTTTGTTAATCATCAGAAATCTAAAATACACTGAAACATAAGTTGTTCATAAAATGAACCATATTCCATTGAAATACATTCATCACTTCTTATATAATTCACATTTGAGTGGTAGTAACTTATTTTACAAAAATGTGTAGTGGTTGAAATTTGTCTTTATTTCAAATTAATTTAAAAAAAGTAAAATCGGTTTTGCGGCGAGATTTCCTAAAAAATTTCTGCTTAAAAAAATCCATTCGTAAGCTGCACACTCTCTGGCTAATGTTTTTGTATATATAACGCTAGCACGTCATTTTAGGAAAATATTTTTTCATGTTCGAAGTTATTTCCACATATATCAATGCACTGTTGTTGTAACTGAAGGTTTCACAACTTACAAATGTTTGTCATAACGCAGTCTGACCTTACTACTTTAAGGTATTTCACAATACAATGTTACCAGCTCTAATTTTTTAGTTTAGTATCATCTCTTAATATATAGAGCGGTCGTCCTTTAGTGAATCAAATTTACGTATCACCTATTATGTTCTTTCACGAAATTGTGAATGAAATGTGGCTTATTTTTTTGAAATACATTGACTAAAATCAGGAAAAAGCATTTGGTCAACAGGAAACTATGTCTTGTTTTAACAGAAAATATTTTTTTACTAAACATTTCAAATATCTCCCAACCGGTAGCTCTACTCCTTTTTTTGTTTATTGAATCCAAAAGCTAGTTTCTGGTAATTGTGGAGTATAACCTCTAGATTTCCCATGTAATGGCTAGTCTTGCAAACTCAAGTCGAATGATTGAAGAAATAAAGGAATTTTGCTATCAAATCCCGTGAAGAGGGAAATGAAAAGTCCGTACTCCAAACTTAAGAGTTTTTGCTTAGTATTATTTGACTCTTTCCACTCCATTTTTCCGTACTTTCCCAATCCTAATTAAAATGATTCAACGGATGATTAGGAATGTATAAGAGAAAGGGAATGATCGAAATTATTTTAATTAATATATGTTTTCTCTTCCCAATTTCGAATATGTAGAATAGAATAATTCATATCTTTTCTTTGGAATGAAATTTTTTAGAAGCTGTTTCTAATTTCTTAGTGGTGCCGATTTCGATTTTCACTTGGTATTGAGAATCTGATTCAAGCTATAAATAATTAATACTGCTTATGTAATCTTTGGAAACGCACACACATTTTTCTCAATATATTCGTATTCAACAAAGCTTTCGTGTTATGTCGCTTCTCTATCTTAGATCAATCCAACTCGTCCTTTCTTTTTGTAAATGGTATACCAACGTATGAATACTTATTTTCTTTGTTTTTTTTTTGGTTGAAAGATGAATTATGATTTTTAACTCTCAAAATAAAAAAAACAATTTTTATCAAAATTAACATAATCCTGTAATCCCATTTTTAAATATTCTTCTAGAGGTTTAAGGACATACTAAATAAAATAATTTTTCTAACGAAGATCCAATATAGATATTTTAGAACGTATTCTTAGTTTCAGGAATTCTAAAAAAAATATAGTTAGACATTAAACACATGCTCTGACCGAGATAATAAAATTTCGTAGAACATATTAGCGCTTTTTCAACATATTAAATATTGATTGTTTAATAATAACGGATGAAAATTATCCTTTATACTATTTACAAAACATAGTGTAATATGTTTTCCATAAAGAGATTCGATAGATGCTTGAAAAATTCATATATATCTTTAAAGCTGATAAAAACAGAGGTGAGGAGTTGGAAGCAAGATTTGCAGTTTTCTATGCCTTTCTAAAGTTGATAGAATCATGTAAAGCAAACAATAGAACCCATTTTTGTTTCATTTACAATGGAAATAACTTATTATAGATACAAAAATAGAGAATATCTATACATAAATTACATTGTCGGCTACTCTACTCTAAAATTCTCATTTTCAAGATTTTGGAATTAAATTTCTCTTTTATATATGGATAATTCGTAAATTTTCTTCCACGTTTTTGGTAGTAGCTTCTTCTATTTTTCAATAGTATATTTGCTATCTGCTTTCAATTTCGTTAATAGTCGATAACTATTTCCGTTGAAAGAGCAACTTGCTACGTATCACTTTAAATATAAAAGTAGATTTCAGTTCACAATCTTAATATATCCCGATATAATATACGAAGAACGCCAGTGAGCTCGATCTCCGGATGCAATAACACATTTCTCCGGTCGGAGTGTACTCTTCTCTCTCTGAACGCCACAGCCAACTAGATTCTTATATACAAACGGCGCTAATCAAGACACATGATTATGGGAATGAAGGAACCGCCGCCTAGATGAGGACGTGTATTGCCGCCACTGCAGCCCCCAACCACATCCACCCGCGTCGAACCATAAAATCTTGCCATTTTCTTACACAACACAGAGACGGATTTCGATTACATTTTTAAAACGCTTTCAATAGCTTCACTTGTTTGAAATCGACTTTCTGACACTTACTAACATCCTAATGGGCTAGATAGAAGAGAAGATTTGGAAATTGACCAACACAAAAATTCATGAAAAAGAAAACAGTAGGATGGTGGAACCTCCTACAAAGATTGGATAACATAGTGCCAGTTGAGAAAATTTGGAAAAGTGAAATGACAGGAAAAAGGAAGACCGCGAGCAACACGGTCGATGCGATACATTTGACGCAAAAAAAGAAACTTCAGCTGCATGTTATCTTGGGGATTCTGGTGATCCATGTGGATCGTACTTGATAAGTGTGTTCTTCTTTTTTTCAGTACTTTCAACAGTATCGCTTTGGTTTAATTGTGACTTTCTTTGGAGACGTCTATAATTGTAATCAAATTTTAGGTCCAATTTTTTCAGACGCGCATTTTTTGATCAATTACTTGTTCAGTCAATAATTTTGTGTTTTCCTGTGAAAACTTTTCTTGTAATAAACTACCGACTGGCAGATACAGACAAAAACTATGTGAAATTAAGAGTATAAAGAAACTGAAAAGAGGATAAATATTCTATTATATGGTTCTATGTCATTCTCCATTATTATGATATGAGTTTTCCTTTCTTCTATGGCGTAGTAAACAGGCGTATGAGGCCTATCTGCTTTAGAATTCTCCACCATTCTATATATTGTCTAGGTACCAGGCTTACTTTAGTGTCGGGAATTTTGTTATTTTTTCACGAGATGTTTATAAAGCTGTTTGTGTAGATTATTGTATTTTTGCTCGACTTATACCCCACTTTCCCATTCTGGTAGCTTCCTCTATTGCGTAATTTTTCATTTGAAGGAAAATACATCCAGTTTTTGGTCTATACTCCTGAATGTTTCGAATACACACCGGCAACCATTCCATTTTCTATTATGAAGCCATTTTTTTTTTCTTTATGATTGATTTCTTATTCTATTCTTCTAATATCTTGTATCTAATATTTATTTTTCTTCATTCTTTATCTCTAATTTTATCACCACTCAATTACAGCTCCATGTTTTTCTGCCCTATACCTGTTTGTTGAAATCAGGTACTCTTGGACTTTGCATATCTTGTAGAATCTGATCTATATTTTGGTCTTCCTGGCAATCTTTTCTCGTGCAGTCTCCACTCTGTGATTTTTCTTGCACCCTGTCGTTTTACCTTTTTTCCTTTCAATTATTTTTGCTTTAATTGTGTTAACTATATGGCTCATTTTCAAATATATTTGTAATTTTTTAGTTCATAAGTCCTCTAAACTCATTATTTCCAACTTTCAGTAGTCCATGAATTTTCCTAATTACTCTACTCTCTTAAAACCTTACTTGTCCTCGTCCATATTTGTTGATCTCTTAGTTTCAGCGTCGTTTGTAACTACTTTTTTTTTCTAATAGATATTTCCTCATTTTTTCTCTAAATGTTATTCTTTTTCAGCAGGAGTTTATTTACTATTTTTCATGTATATTTGGACATTAAAAAGCAATGATGAATGAGAGCAATTTAATCAGAATTAACAGTTTTTTGTAGTGATATGCACTTTGATTCCTTATTGTACTTATGTTAGATACTTGTTAGATAGCAAAGTTATGTCTCTCGTACATTGGAACGTGGATAATACTTCTACTATTGAAAAAAAGTTGGACAATATTATCACACGTGTCCATATCTAATTTATTTTCTTTTCCACAACATTAAGAATAAAGATTATACATTTAGCCTGTTCAAGCTATTTAAAATAATTCAGTAGGTACGTGCCTGTTCTCCGTACTCTGGTGAATTGCTGCTAACTATGGTTAAGCCGCGAACGACATACTTTTCGGTGAATCCACAAGGGAAATCGGGAGAAAGAATCAGCAGTTAATGTGTTAAAATTTGGCAGTGGAGGATGTTTAGTTGTTGGTAAAGAGTGTTATTACGAAAAGCTCTTACTTATACCTTATGAAATGATGGAGGAAATTTGTTATTATTGTATTTTTTTCTGTTAGTAAGAATGATACAAATAAGAGATTTCCAATAGATTTTCCTTGAGTTTTTATGAAAAATTGATAACTTGGTTATTGCATTAGAAAGATAGACTTTCATTAGTACGAAAATGATAAATCATAACATTTTGTCATGATAATATATCTAATCAATTAAAATTCATATAAAAATGATGAAATTGCATAATTAACGTATAAATATTATAACATAATATATCAGTACATGCCTCAACGTGAATTTTCTCGTGTGAAGTGCTCTGGATAACTTTTTCTTTTTTAGTAGCGAAGGGGACCCTTTTTATGGCATCGTAACTACGTAATAGGGCGTGTAATGGGTCACTTCCGGTTCCGTCAGGAAGCGATACACGTGATTTGGCCAATTTTTACTGAATATCTTATTTACCTTTTATCACGAGATCGAAGAGCGAAGAACAACTTGAATACATGACAATTCACACTCAATTTTGTATATTGGAATCTTACGCAAGTTGTATGTGTTGATTTATTAATAAGGTTAACATTATTTTGGCTTTGAGTTTCTAATGATTAACGATGAAAATTAGTAAATAAAAAACAACTTTTCTACAAGAATAATAAAAGATTAATAATATTTAATCACGTGACATTAAAGACCAATCAGAAAAGCGTGACGTCACATCTCGCGAAACGCTATTTTGTAGCTGACATTTTCGTATAAAGTAACCGGGTTATTTCGAGTTTTCAGCAATTATTGTTAAATGAATAAAGTTCGTTTTTAGTTCAATCTTGAAAGACAAGTATAATTTGCCATGGAATCAGGATTTAACAAAGCAAACTGCAGTAATTTGCCGAAAATTGACGACGTTATGCTTGACAAATTTTTTGCAATGAACACCTACTTTTGTTCATCGAAAGTCCCAGTGTTAAAACTTATATGTAAGTATTATGTGACGAACAAAGTCTTTACCTACTGTCGAATGGAAATTATTAACTGATTTTGATGTTAGCGAATACAAACTTTCAATAACTTTAACTTAATTAAGTCATAACATTTTATATGTTATGTGTAGTATATTATGAAGGATTTCGCAAAATTAATTCTTTTACTATACATTTATAAGTAGATACATCAAGTTTTGTTTGATACTTACATCAAAATGATCTTCACAGAAATAATTTGTGGAATTAGTTGATAGAGTGAGAGCATCTTGCCTCCTTGCCATTTTTATTATTTGGAAAGTAAATGAATAATTTGTCTGGCGTTTTTATCGTTGTACTTCCACATTGGGGCACTATACAGTATTTATAATACGAGGAATTCATTATTTATTAAAAAACACAGATGTTTCGCGTAATTCAAAACCCCATGACAGTCTTGGCCTTTTTTTAGGTCAATTTCATGTTCTGTTCTAAAAACTCAAAATACTAACGTAAAAAACCTATTTTTCTTGAAATGGTGAAATAGATGCTAAGCTAAAACTAATTTCCAAATTTTGTCTACTAGCCTATTGACCTTATTCTTTCTTATTCCTTTGTCTAATGTTTTTGGTAACACCCTGTGTTATATTTTCTCATTTTGTTGAACTGTCCTAAACAAATAATCGTCATGCACTTGCATACAGACATAACCCAATGAAATCTTTGATATATTTACCAACATAATACAACTCCTAAGAAAATAACAATTCAGTACAGGAGAAAAGTTTTATTCGTATAGCTTAGTGTTAGAAAACGATTTTTTTACTTTTAAATTTTTTCCACAATTGTCAAGGTGGTATGGGCGAAGGAAATCCCTATGACTCCCCCTGATAGAATCCAACGGACGTATTTACTCAACAGGAAATTGAAACTTCTTCTTGAGCCTTGAATAGGACCAAATGAAATCAGTATTCTTCAGATGGTGACATCTGCTACGAATATGGATCCAAAAAAGATGAATTGGCTGGAAAATGATTATACAAAGCTAGAAATATATACTTGCTGGTGATCATATCGCTGTGTAAATTGCTACACAAGAAGGAGAAGAATCATATTAGTGTACATATCTGCAAAAAGACAGTGCAGTGGCACTAAGGTCGCTCAAAAGCTTAACTATCAAATCAAAGCTGATTCTGCTATAAGGCATTCAATGAGATGATTGGTGACAGAAGAATACAGTTGCTTTGGAGTTGAAGAATTGCCAATGAGCTGGCCAAACCTGGAGCCAGCCAATTGCCGATGAAACTCAGTGGGAATATCTTACTGAAAACAAAAACGCATGTCTTCAGTCATGGAAATGCAGGGAAAAACTACGAATCATATTGTCTTCAACTACCGTCAACTCAAGAAAGATATCCTATGATTTAATCTAGTAGAAGAGAACTTCTGTAAAGCCAGCGACGCCCGAAGAATTCTCCAATCATGGAGAGCCTCTCTGGCGTAGGACGAATACGATCAAGATCATTTTAGCAATCAAACGTTACGATGTAAGCACTAGTACTACTACATAAGCTTGTGCACAATTTTGAAAATTATCAATCGGTTTTTAAGTATTCAATGACATTATCTGGCAGTGGATATTCATATATCACGCCGTGGATGAAAATAATTCTCAATGTGCAACAAGAATTAAGCTAATTATATGCAGATAGCTCTTTCATGATTTCAAATTACAATTAAATTGACATGTTTCGCCGTAATAAAAACTTTTCTTATTTTTCCATCAACTTTCCATAAATTTCAAAGAGTAGTAAATCTCATCGTGGGTTGCGACACTCGCCTTTTCCGTATCCTTTATGTAACAGGCTGTAATTCTACCATTAAAATATCATTAGAAGAGCGTTATAACAAAGCTGACACTCTAAGCGTACCTTAACTTGAGAAAATTTAAGAAAAAGATACGTGTTCGTTTTTGAATTATTACTTCAAGACAAGGGAACATGAATTTTATCCAGTTCCTCCAATAACCTCAAAATTTTGTTTTCATTTATTGTTAAGACACTCAAAAATTTGTAAAAACATCTAGTTATGTCATAAAACATCTTTTGAATCACTATTATTCATATGAACTATTGTTTTCATATAGATTGATTTCGATTTCAATTGAAACTCCATGATTTTGCCTCAATACCTTGCAGCATTATGTAAATAAAGCATAAATCAAAATAATTTGAAAGGGTCTGTGTATATTTCCAATTTTCGCATTCAAATAAATTTCAATAAACTTCTGTAGTTCAATTTCCGCCTAAGGCCCATTTTATTCCGCAATCTCTTACTTAATAATTGCTCGGTAGTATTCTTCCGGTTAAACAGACATACACACGCTCTCGATTTATGAAAATAGTAAATTATCGGAATCGTTTGTGTGTGTCTGATGCAGAGCAGCCACAGAACAGAAACGGAGGAGTTCGAGTTAGAGAAAACGATGGTGCATTCACCATCCTATTAAACAGCTCGGGATGAAAACAATCAGACACTGAATTGATTCTCTTCGGGGGTCCATTACTCCGACCAAAATCTCTGCACACGAAATCCGGTCTGGTTTTAATTTCAGCGGCGGGCTAAGATTTCTTCATTCGGATCTTGAGAAACTGATGGCGATTAATAGGGATTTATCAAGTGAATAATAAATCAGTTATTACGACGAATAATTCAGAATTTCTATTGAATTGGTGTATCCAAGGCAATATTTTTGAAATCATATTGTTCTTATTTCCAAGAATGGTTCAGAATGATGAACTATCAAGTTTATCACAAGCTTAAGTTTCAGAGGACGTTTGATTATCCGAAGACGTGTGAGCCTGTCTTAATGTTTTCACTTTGAATATCGCAAACGGATATACAAATGTACAGAATCTCATTAAAATTATCAAAATGATGAGGTTAGAAACAAAATTTGATGTTGTAAGTAAATTGCACTCATTTTTTTAACACGCTTTAATTATTATCAACCGTATGTAGGTTTATGAGCTTGTTTGGAACTCTCCTTTGTTGCTTATTACTGTTAGTATATCCCATCACATTAATTGTGTGAGTGTGCTGAGGCGTCAACCTCCGGACTTGCCAGTCGTGGGTTAAAATCCCGTTCATGCTGCGAAAAAATTTTTTTTTAGAAATTATCACAATTTCCTCGAAACTTTACAACTATCTACCCTCTGCTGGATATTCACTATACCACCTGCATCAGTATTACTTTAAAATTTAACACCTTAAATTTGATTACCTTGTTCGAGAGTAAAATTTCCATATCATTTATTATTCCAAGAGTTTTCTCGCATTTTTTATAAAAAAAATGATTTTTAGTATAAAATGATGAATCTAAAGAAAATTTCGATACTTAAACGTTTCACGCACGTCTATGATTTCTATAAACGACTCAAATTCGGCAAGAAATTGTAATCGAACGTGTCTTGGGTAAATACGATTGCAAGTGCAGATTTCTTAATTGGAAATCTTACAATTTCCTAGTTAAATATTTATTGAGAAAACGTAATTAAAAATTCTAGACATATATTTCATGTAAATAACAAAATAACATTTCATATATAATTATCTTAGTGTTTTGATAAACTAAGGGACTAATCAGTAGATTTTTTTCAAAGGTGTCATCCATATAAGAATACAATTAAGATTGTGGTAGATTTAGAACTGATGCGTTTATTTCATAATCATGAAATTCATAAAACATGAAATGAACGGATTATTAAGAACTGCGGGTAAAAATAATAATGATTTCACTATGATCAATAATTATTATATCAATTAGATTGAGTCTTCAAACTGTTTTTTTTTTGAGAACCAACTTAGAGTTCGTTAAATTTAGTCTTGACATGAATTTATCTTTGTAGCAGCAACGTAAAGGACATCGATTTGGATAAGGTTACTACACAAATTGATCAATTATGTAGAATAAATTATATTTTGAAAGGTCAAAATACGTATTATAATCGATATTTTTGAATAAAAGGTGAAAACCAATTAATTTGTTAACTAAAATGTTTGTTATTACTAATCTTTTTCCAACATATGGTTGTTCGTAACATTAATAGTGATCATAAAGAAGTTCAGTAATTATTTGTCGTGTAAAGGGGGCTTAGGATACATTTAAAGTAACAATATTGAGTAGATCGTTTGGTAAATGCTGTTGAAGTCATATTTAGTGATACAAATGTACCTAGACTACGTATTTGGTTAACGTGGCACATTATTTACTAAATTATATTCTCCGAATAACCATTTTTCTGTTTTTTTTTTCGAAGAATCTTCCCTATTTCTCAATGAAGTAATTCTATGGATTGTAACGTTCGTCATTAGTTGTTTTTTTTTCTGCATGTAGTAGATTCTAACAAGAATATTTCAGAAAATATCAACTTAAGTTTAGGTTTCATTCTCCAAACTTGAAAAATTCGTGAAGGAGGACCGACGCTATTCAAAAAAATGCTCGTAAATAATAATTTGTCTCAATGGCAATTTGTTCCAGTGAAAGCATTAAATGTACATGACAAGAATCGTTTTATTCTAGTAGAATAAAAAACAGATCGTTTGTCAAGACAAGGGTAAAACGAGAAGTCACTCCGTTCTGAAAAATGTCAAATAATTACTCTTTCTTTTCACTCGAACCGTCGGTGAAAAGCATGTACAATGGTCGGTGCAGAAAAGTTTCAGCATATATATTCTAATTTGAAGGTTGCGCAACGTGTTCAGTTATAGATTGACAATTCAATAAATAATTTTTGACTCCAATTAACATCAGTAAATGAACTGCAATAATTGTTATATTGATATACATCAATTTTCTACTCTCCTCCATCAACGGAGGACGATATATACAGTGTGTTACATTTAGGACGAAAACACATCCATATTTTCATTGTTATAAGAATTTTAGAATAAAATTTGTGAACAATCATTCAGAATGGAATATATTGAATATGTTGTATGTCAGTTTTTAATGTTCTGAGAGCTAATCTCGAAAAGCTAATGATTTCAAGTTCGTACCAACATGGAAAGTTATTATAAATTTTAATTTGATATACCCCATTGCCCATGGAAGAGGAGTGTCATAAAATGACATTGGTAGTGGTATTAAATTCATAATGATACTCAACCTCATCGAATACAACTGCATATTTATAAGAACGTATGTATCGTCTCAATCCCTAAAAAAATAAGCACTACATTTCATATAAAAAAGGTGAGGATAATGAAAAATTAAACAATTGAAATTGAACTGATACCATCCCATAACTGAAGATAATCCTTATTTGATTATTAATTGACAAACCAATATTTGATTACTTGTATTGAGAGCAAAGATGAATCCAGCAAATTAAATTGTTGAAATTGGTCTTGAAGTTGTTGACTGACAAATGGTTTAATATAATTAGACACTTTTAATGTGCCGAGAAAACCTTTGTGTACTTCTAGATTCGTTAGAATGGAAATATTTTGTATATTGTGGACAAATCTGGCAATATTTACACCTACGTTGTTTTAGAATATGCTAGAATGAATTTATAGGTTATATATAGTATTAACCTTTTTTAGCAGAAGATAGAAAATAAGCTTGATTGATTATCAGAACATATTCGAATTCAACGTTTCTTTGAAAATATTTGAATCAAAATCATATCAACAGTTATATTCATTTGCTAGAAAAAAATCGAATGCCTCCCTACATTTAAATAGTGATAGTAATTAACCACTTCGCTTTGTGCTCTGATGTTTTACTTGACTCGCAGTTTCAGTTCACATATTTGTACTTTGGTTTAGTATGGACTAGGTCTGAGGTAATAATGACTTTGTTTTAACGATTTTTTGTCACATTGACTAGGATTTTATTGAGTCTTTAGCTTCGAGGAAATTGTTGACACTATTTGTGTTCCCACTCATTGAGCTCTTTATGTTCCAATGTGGTTTTATTATTTGTTATATAATTCTGCACTATCTGTATTTTCCTTAACAATCAGGTCTGCCTCTTTGTTCTCTTTCACTCCAATGTGCGGCAGAATCCAACAAAAAATATTTTCTAGTTGTTATCTTGTACAAGTTGTAATTTCCGTTTGACTTTAATTGGCAAAAGGTGCAAGTTGTGATGTTTTCTACTAAATACGAACACTTGGAGGAGTTTAGACAAATATTAAGAGGAAGAGATTTTGTTTGGTGATCACATTGTTTACCAATTTCTTGCATTGGTAAAACATCAAGGTAAATTAAATATATAGAATTCACTCCTCTACAAGATTCATAAAACATTTAGCAAACAATTCGAAATTTTCTCCAATTTTTTACTATATCATGTGAACTCGAAGCAATTTTTTTCCATTGATGTGGAGTGATCCTTTACTTACTTTGGGTATAATGGCAATCACGTCTTAGAAACTAGCGCAACCTCTAAAATACGAAAGCACGACATTGAGATATATAATTCGTCTATAGGGAAATATACCCAAGATGCAACAAAACATTGAAGTTTTTTCTTCTCCTCTTAAAGGTGACAAATATAGAATTTGCATTTAAATAGGATATTACCATTTGTGATATCCACAAACGGATGGCGTATGGTGAAAACGATGAGTAGGGAGACCTTTTTAGCGTTGAAACAACAGGAAATTTGAGCGAACTTTTTTTATCACAATTTAAAGAAAAATTATTAACAATTATTCTAATACACCACTTTCTTTCCACTTTGTGTTATTTAAAATCTCCCATCTAATATTAATGGTAATAATTAATCTTAAAGAAGTTTTTTAGCTTTTTAGATACACACAATTTTTTTATTGTTACGAAAGTTTCTCTTGTCTAATACTTCGAACTTCTCAGCTTCTATGTAATACATGGTTGATAGATAATTTCATATCAAATATCCAATAAGCCTTCTACCTACAATGTCCAAACTCTTCGAAAAATTACTCTTACATAGAATAACTGAAGACTTAACTCCACAGGATTGGATCCCTCGCCATCAATTTGGATTCCTACAAAAACATTCGACAGTGCAACAAGTCCACCGATTCACGCAGAAAATAAATAAAGCCCTTGAGAACAATGAATACTGCTCTACTGTTTTCCTTGATATCGGACAGGCTTATGACAGAGTGTGGCATCAAGGGCTGCTATACAAAATTAAAAAACTCTATCCCCAAACTACTACTCACTTCGGAAATCTTACTTAACCAACAGAACCTTCCAAACAAAAGTTAATGAGGAAAAGTCCGAAAATTTTACTATTGCAGCAGGCGTTCCACAGGGTAGCGTACTAGGCCCACTATTTTACATACTGTAGACATAAGAGACACAGTATACAACAAGAACTTTTGCTGACGTCACAGTCATTCTCTCTACTGATCATCAACCACAAACAGTAGCATAAAATGTCGAGGCTCATCTTGACCAATTACAGGAGTGGCTACACAAATGGAGGATTAAAGTTAATGAGACCAAATCAATAAATGTTCACGCTACGTGGGGGTACATGTCCCCCAGTTAAGTTAAACAATATGGAAATACCTCAAGCAGATACTGCCAAATTCTTAGGAATCCACTTAAACAAAAAACTCAACTGGAAACAACACATCACAAAAAAAGGAAACAACTTGATATAAAAGCAAGAGAACTACATTGGTTGATAGGGAGAAAATCCAAAGTCTCACTAGAAAACAAAGTCTTTATCTACAAATCTGTCATCAAGCCTATATGGGATAGAGCTGTGAGGTTGCGATTCCAAATCTAATACAAATACAACTAGTAGATGCTCCATGGTATGTAACAAATTACATCAATCACGGAGTGCCCACTGTACAAGAAGTTATCCAAGAGAGGATTATCAAATACCACAAAACTATAGAAACCCACTCAAATCCACTACTAGAGGAGTTGTTAATGCCACGAAACGAGGCAAAAAACTGAAAAAAAGTTGGCCAATGGACCTAATATGAGGTATAAGACGTTGTATCACTGGATGTAAGCCTCACCAAGACATTATAGATGTTAGATTATCTAACACTCGCGAGCAAATTAACCCATAGAATGTGAAAAATATTCTGATTGTTAATAAAAACTTGTAATAAAAAAAATATCAAATATGCATTATATAGTTATTAATTTATCACATCTCACTAAGTACATAACTTGACAAATATATATTGAGCTTTTTCACTGGTTTTTTTAATTGGAAATCCTGTATACAAAAATAGTAAAGATAAATCGACATTATGCTTTGAGAGCTCAGCTCAGAAAATTTCAATATAATGTGGCTATGAATTCAAATAGATTGAACTATTCCATCTCTAGCTACTCTTATATTTGAGTATTCTCGTTGAAATCAGAATCTATCAGTAACAAAACAAGAAAATTAGAATGTGAATCAAGAACTGCTCGAAATATTTTGAAACAAAATGGTAGCAGTAAAAGGAAAACTAACAAGAGATTCTGCCGTATTGAGAGTATTTCTATGAAAATAGATTATCGGAGTCTTCCAAAAATTACTAATTTGCTAGAGAAGAATAAACCAACTATAGAGTTTCACTTCATTGCTCCAAATCCACCTCGAAGGCTTTCAACAAATATTATTTATTACGCAGTTTCGTATATATAATTTGTTTTCTATAAGATTTCATTATTGGCATTACGGTTGGTGAAACAGAACATTAATTTTCTTTCTCTGTTACGTGTTAAATACAATTCACTGTCATAGTCTGATATAACTTGTATGTTTTCAATCACTACTGCACTTGAAGTAGGCGCAGTCTTGTCTAAATGTACTCCAAATCGTTTCTATCAAATTATAAATTTTTACGATTTGGAGCAGCTCCTTTTTTGGGCAACTTTTTAATAATGACTGCGGCATTATTTAAAAAATGGTTCACCTATGAGATCCCACCAAACAGTCCTCCAAATTTCGCCATCGTTATGGATAAGGCATCTTAACATTCGTGATATTATCTCCCAATGCTTGTTTATACATTATTTTATTCGATGTAAATATTGGGGTGGCTTATTCGAAATCACCAGCCTGTTTGTTGATATCAACACTTCCAGGATCGATTGTTATTTAGCGACAATTTAATTTCTCACTCAGGTCAAATTCGGAGCTTTTGTCGTGTTAATGGGTACTATAAGCGCTTCTCCAAAACTCGCCCTGATTTATGAGGGGGTTGGCATCCTTTGAAAATTCTTACAGTATTTTCCAAAGCCAATAACAAACGTATGGAGCTTTGATTGGTTATCATGAAATGCATTTTTTTATCACAATTTGACATTAAGAAATTGAGAAAAACGTCCGACATTTTATGAAGATTCGATGATTTCAATTCTGAATTAATTCGTATCGATTTATGTCTGTATTGGATTCAAGTGTGTCTAGAACATGTCGTTAGTATTTTATATTGTATAAAAATAACATTACTCCGGCACGGTTCAGTTATTCGGATATGTAATGAGGCGGCAGCATGTTGGAGATCGGGAGACATAATCGTAAAATCAACCCAAGAAAATCGACTGCTTTTCCGAATATATTTCCTTTAATTAAAGCTGCCTTTGCAACAAAGACTCGTTTTTAAATAAAACTGGGAATTTAATTTTATGTGGTGATATAAAGATAAAAATTTGTGGAATATTTGAGTAATTTCTTCTCTTTCATACAAAACAATGAGTATTTCGGAAAAACCAAAATTTTCAGAACACTAGTCGCAGTACTTTCCCATATACATATCGATTCAGCTCGTCGTGAAGGACCATGTATATTAGCGCCTAAGATGGGCCCTTGTCTAGATAGAAAACGAGGTATTCCACATCTTTCAAGGGTTGAATGTCATATTGTCAGATTTGATGCGTCAGATCTTCATCCATGTATCGATTCTGTCAGTGTTTTTGAGCGAGGCTAGTGACATTAGGGAGAGCAGAATTGATCCTAGCACGCTGCCTTGTAGGACCCCAGATATTATCGTTACCAAACGTGTGTGTGATTGGCTATATTCAAGTTGAAATTGCCATTTTGTTAGATGGCACTTCGAAAAGTGGGAGATTAGTTCATTATCTATTTCGTACCTCGTCTTGGTAACTTGGGTAACATCAAAAAAAGCTGTTTTTTTTTCTACTCCAGATCATAACGTATTTTTCTGATTACTGTATATACTTGTTCTATGGTGGCATGTTTGTTTGTAAATCCAAACTATTGATTAAGGCGATTTTTTGCATCTAGAATGGGCTTCATTCTTCCAAGGGTAAGCTTCAGTCATAATTGGCAGAAGGCTGATAGATCTGTATTATTTGATCATTGAAAATATGTTAATAGATTGATTTGGAGAACAGTTTACCGTTTATATTTCTGATCAACTCAAACAGATTGTGTAAATCATTTTAAAAAACTTGTATTCAACATTTTTCTGCAAACCTATTAGAAATAAAAATAGCAGCAATTTATAACACTTTGTATCTATGTTCTATATGTCAAATGTAATGGAGTATAGTATCTAGTAATATTATTTCTAAATCAACACTCATTGATTGGGGAAGAACGTCATTTGCAGTTATGTACTGGTTATTCTAAAAACTTGCTATGAAGTTATGAAGAAATATATGAAATCATCAATATCCCTTCAATTGAGCACATTAAGCTGTTTGATAGTAACATGGAATTAATTTCTATATGTCATAATCGTAAATTACGCTCCTGGAAAATCTGACACTTTTATGAAATAATAATAGTCAGCGCTCAATTTATAATATATACTGTTTATTCAAATCACAAATCGTGCATTTTATTTAATTTGAAATGGAAAATATTCATCATAGACAACAATAATGATTCAATTTTTTATTAGTTCAATATTTAGCAGAAAGTGGATTCCAAGTAACCCGATTATGTACGTAACGACACGTCGAATCTGAAAATCCACCTAAAAATATTCTCAACATTGTTAGCCACTCAACTAAGACAAAACTTTCTATGATCACAGTATTTGTACAGAAGTATTTGATGAAGATCATCTTCCGACAAAACAGAAATACTCGGTTGCTTCTATATACCCTACAGCCCTTTCAGTGCACTTCATCCATCCCAGAGTAGCTAATCCCTCCATGTACTATTAATGGAGTCAGATTAGCGCATACGGATGTGTTTTGCATGTAAGTGGGGAATGATGTTTGGTTTAACGGCTAAACGACTTGCAGGCACAACGTGTTTTGTTGGAAAAGACCTTTATGGTTTTTGTTTCTAAAGTTGACCTCAGTTTTTTTCATCAAAGTTTTTTTAGAAGAGATTTATTACGGATTACCTTTTTGCGATATACGGTTGGAAATATGCAATGAGAAAGTTTCACAATCATTTCGAATTATTCACCGCTTTATTTTGATGAATGATATATGTATTAATTATTAAAGGGTGAGGTGATACAGAAACAATATTCTTCAAATAAATTTGATAAAATCAAATTATTTGTAAAGGGTGTTTCTGTATTCGACCGACAACGCTCTACCACAGAGACATATCAATAAATGATTCATTTTAATATAGGAATACGAACCCATACGGGGTCTAGTTGCTGAGATATAGGGTGTTCAAAATTTGAAAAAAAATTTCCCATAAATCTAGAACGCCTTTTTTTCAAATTCGGTGACCAATATGCTTTTTTTTTAAACTAAAATGTATAACAATAATAACAAAATTGGCAATGAAAATAAAAATGATAATAGCACAAATTAAATTCAAACAACACTGTATCACAACAATAACAAAATCGACAAAGTTACAGTAGTTGTTCAAACAGTTGTCCGCTTACTTCAATACACTTATTACACCGTTTTGTCATTGAAAAACGAATGAATCTAGATGAGATTGAATGATTTCTACCACAGCTTGAATTCTAGCTATTAGATCTTGTTCAGATTCGATGAATGTTTCGTACACTAAGGACTTCATATAGTCCCATATAAAAAAATCGATAGGATTGAAGTAAGGTGATCTTGGAGGCCAACAATTTGGTTCACCCAGACCAATCCAATGTTCTCTAAAACGTATGTTTAAGTTATATCTTGCCGCTAAAGCAAATGAACAAATGCCACATCACGTTGAAAGCACATGTGTT
This sequence comes from Diorhabda carinulata, assembly GCF_026250575.1. Classification (NCBI taxonomy): domain Eukaryota; kingdom Metazoa; phylum Arthropoda; class Insecta; order Coleoptera; family Chrysomelidae; genus Diorhabda; species Diorhabda carinulata. The sequence continues at coordinate 30,429,227 of NC_079462.1, read as the reverse complement.
GTCTAATATTAAACGGTACATTCTTCAACAATTCATCCAACATATCTTCCAGAAAGTGCGTTTAACTTTCTTCCATTTAATTTATTTGGTGAAATGTAAGGCCTGATTAAGCAATATCCAACCATACCCATCCACACATTAACCGAATATTTATGCTGAAATCCCCTTTCACGAACAAAGTGCGGATTTTTTTGCAATTTCCACTCTTAAAGAGCAACTCACAGTTTGAGTACTTAAAGATGGTTTTTCAAAAATATTATTTAATATTTCCTCTTCAACACGATGGGGCATTTTGCTGCAGCGGCAAAAAATTACTTTACAGACTTTTTAGAGAAAAATTGATTGGTCTGGGTGAACCAAATTGTTGGCCTGCTAGATCACCTGACTTCAATCCTATCGATTTTTTTATAAGTGGCTTTATGAAGTCCTCAGTGTACGAAACAATCATCGAATCTGAACAAGATCTAATAGCTAGAATTCAAGATGCGGCAGAAAAAAACAATTTGCTCCAGTGGCGTGAAAAATAGAGGGTTAAATTTTTGTTTATGTCAAAATATTACTTTATTAAGGAATATATTGGTCATAAAATTTGAAAAACAAATTCAAAGGAGTTCTTGATTAATGACAATTTTTTGATTTAAAATTTTGAACACCCTGTATCTCAGCAACTAGGCCCCGTAAGAGCTCGTCTTCCTATATCAAAGTGAATCATTTATTGAGATCTCTCTGTGGTAGAGCGTCGTCGGTCGAATATAGAAACACCCTGTATTACTTTATTTATAAGGAATACGAGGATTGCTTCTTGAGTTTTGTAATATGATAACACTGATGTGAATATGTCAAATCTGACATTGCCATTATTAACCTCGATGCTAAACATACTCAGAACGTCATACGAGTGCTATTTGAGATGTTTATAGATACTTGAAACATTCATATTGTTAACAAATTGAATCAAGTTCCGTACATTTTCTTGCGATGATTATCTATGGCTTTCGACGTGGATCAATCAACAGCATTTTGCCGATCAACGCGCTTCGATCTTGAAAAAAAAAACACATAGAATTATCTATACTTATAATATAATTTGAAATAAAAATAAGTTATTGATACAAAAACTATTATCAATCACCTTATAAATCTTCAAATTTCTAATAAACAATCCCAATCGCTATACATCTTCCTTTGACTATAAGTTGCTGAAGTAAACATCCTTGCAGGTTACAATTAATGATATAAATCATATGTTCATGGTAATGTGGCGTATGATTTATGTAGAAATCGGCCTTTGGCGGACTCAGAAGGGCTTATGGGACTGAAAAGGGGTTCTTGTAAGAGCGATAGCTACCGGACTTTCCTGCTCTCGCTGCTATTTGTCCTCTTGTGTCGAAGGGGAAATATATTTGTATGTATATGTGACTATACCCAGTGGACATAAATTATATTTGTATATAATAACATATCGACCTTGGAGTACCGTATAAAATCACAATTTTATGGAAAACGTACAAAAAATCGTTTATAATTTAAATTCTACAGCATAATAAGGATCTGATTATGGAATAATAGCACTATATTATACTATGTTTTTAAGAGAATATCATATATCACGATAAAACTTATATTTAGAGAGTTAGAATTTTCATAGGTTAACATTAACAACCAACTAACCTTAGCTAACCAATAAATACTCAGCTACATTCATAACTACGTAGCCTATTTAAATTAACCCATCAATATTGAACATCATTCACTACAACTTATCTTAATCTTAATCAATATTTCTATCAATGTCAATTTGAATATTGAATTTTGAAACCTCCGACAATTTTAATTTACTATTGTAAGTGGAAATTTTATTATTTTGATATATATTTCTTATATTGTATTTGACCATAATTAGTATTCGAAATCTCGGAAAATATATTAAAGTTAGTCCACTTTGGTGTTTCTTTACCACATTCCCAATTAGAAACCGATCATAATATAGCTATATAAATGCTTTTGATTTTAGATCTCTTCTGTTTCAAAATTAGTTTTTATAATTTTTAAAAGATAGATAAAAATTGACGTTTCGACTTTTCTTTAAGTCTTTTTCAAAATATGAGTTTGATTAATAGATTACCTTCATCGTGAATATCAAAATAAGAATAAAAATAAACTGGAACTTTGTTGTTCTAATAAAATAATTAATTTTTCCTTAGTCCTTACATCCTAAAATCCTAATGAACATTTAGAACCATAAACATAGCAAAAAATCTAAGAAATAAGAATTGAAGAAATTTAAAAAAAAAGGTCCACATATCGAAATTCTTGACAGAATGACTTGAAAGAAACAAAGCATTCGAAAATAAATATGTTTATCTCGAATTGAATAAACGAGTAAAATTTTGTAAGGAATAGGAATAAATGGTGGATGCGTTATAGAGGATTATGGTGGATGAGATACCTTCCACCAAAATTCATGCACGGTTTTGCATATTAGTGTATAACGCCGGATTCTTTCAGATTGAAAATTGATTCAGTGAATCCAATTGTTCACAATAAAGGTCTGCATTGACATTTCGACCAATTTTCAGAAAATCAGCGTATATTCCAACGTCCAACACAGATTTTGGGATGTAAAACCGGTTTCAAAGTACTTCGATGTGATTCATTTGGAGAGAGCCACTGCTTGATGCGATTTGAGTTATCATGTAGGACCCATTTTTCGTCTTTAATGATTGAGTGATCAAAAAACGGTTCGTAATGTTGCCGTTGAAGCAATCATGTTACATAGGAAGACCTACAACTTTTTTTCCAATCTGTCCGCAAATAGTTGACCAAAACTGGTTAAGGGTGTTTAAGGGATACTCTGACATGGATGTGTTTCGACTTCTGCACGTCGTTATTGCCATTCCTGGTCGATAGGAGTCAGACGTATTGAAATTACAAGAAATGAGAACCATCATTGGCATTAATGAACGTCTATATAAAACTTGAAAAACTCTAAAAGCATACAATTCAGGTTATATCCTTCTGGTAGTTGACTGGATATTTCATCTCAATTTGGAATAAAAGCCTGATATTCAATTATTTAGATGTGAAGTAGTCCTTAAAATGTATTCGATAACCCAATACCGATATGTATATACCGATTTCTTTCTGATCTCCTCAATATTTGAGAGGAAATAAACAGATTTACACCCAGATGAAACTTATCTTCGCAGGAGGGAAAATGTTTCAATTTATTCAGCTGATATATTTATTGCTTATTAGTATTGCTGATACGAATGTAGAATATTGTTGGTCGAGACGACACGTTTGTAAGAACCATCTTAGGCACAAAAAATGATGGAAGGTAAGTTTATAGACAAACACACCATTATGAAGTGAATATATCGATCATACGACAAGTTACTCCAAGCATTGTAACTATAAATTAGTGCAAATTGTGACTGGTTCGTTCGTATATATTTCTATATACATCTAGCTTGAGCACATTAGAGTACATCGTTCATTATAATCGAGCCAAACTGTTCTTTTGGTTAATTTCTGCGTAGATATTCCATTATTAACACAGCACGAAGGATGATAATCTTCAGCCGTCAAAGTCACCAAGAAAACATTGGAGATTTTTTCATCTTATGATAGAAACTTGTTAAAAGTCTTTTTAAATAGTTAAAATAGTATAGTTGGAGCATATACAACTTTGTGTTATAATTAAACATAAATTGCCTTGATTCTAATCGAATTTTGTTCATGATTATTAAAATCATACTTAATTGTCTCGTCTAAATATTGACAGGCTTAACTATAATAGACAGTTTTTCATCTTTGTTATGTGAATCTGTATTATTCAATATTTCAATTCAAATATATCCAGCTATATGACGTGTTTATTTGTCATCTGATAAGTAATAATAAATACTTTGGTGTTGTATAAATTATGACGGCTAAGCCAGAATTTGTGAAAGAACAGAAAGCACATAGTTTATTTCGAAAACGGGCCGCCAGCAAAAGGAAATTAAGTGTCAGTGAGTTGTTACAAGAGATGGAGAAAATCAACGCATTGCCCGTTTATGGAAAATGTTTTGGTTGTATTTGAAAATACAAATGAGTCAAAGATTGAGTCTCTCCAGCTACCGTTTGGATCTCATCCGTCTGCGGGAAATGTGAAAATTGATGGAGGGAAACCAGCTTAAAGGAGAAGTTCCGTTGAAATTGTATGAATTTTGAATGGATATGAAAAAATATTATTCATAATAGACTGATATAAAATATAATATATGAAGAATTGTAATATATGGGTCATGGTGTCAGTGCAGATTTGTATTCAGTTTATTTATATAATTAGTATAATTAGTTTTACCTTTCTTATATGAAAAAACAATAATCAAGTCGCTTCGAAAAACAATGATTAATGAATAAAATTAGAATTTAAAATAAGATTATTTCGTTTTTACGCACAAAAAAATTTCTACTCTCGTATCTCTTTTGTCCCCAAAACGACCGAGATTTTCATTGAAATAAGCACTAAATAAATTTCTTGGCTTAACTACTTTATTTCAATTGGAAAACGTTGATTTTTTCTTGCATTTCTGACTATTGTGAGTGTGTTGATATACTAATGTTTCAAGAAGAAGGCTTCAAGTGAATATTTATAACTATATATGTAGTAATGAGATAAGCCATTCCTCATAAGTCCTCTATAATATATTTACAATTGTGAATAATCAAATTCCGAACTAGATTTCGTCATTGCCATTGAGACCAAGATTTGTTTTTATTGCAAATGTTCTGTTTTTCACAATGAAACTATTCTTTGACCTGTTAATGTTTTAAAAGTAATTCGTATACTCTTAAAAACAATTATGTAGGCAAATCGGTGCAATTTATAAGTGAAAATGAATATGGACATTTGCGCTGTGTCAACGTAATTTTTTCCAAAATACTCATTTAATACCAAATATAAACTAATCAAAAAAAAGTGCTGAACTGTCAGCCACAAATAGCAGCATATAGATGGACCTATAACTTTTTTGTAAAAATAATATCATCAAGCTACTTATAGGCAAGGGTTTCGAGAAGTACAAATCTACCGATTGGCTACTTTTGATTGACAGTTGAAATTTACATGAATTCCTAATGCAAATTTAACCAAATTTGAAGAAGAGTATGAGAATTAACTGTGGAAAAAATCAATTAAACAGAGCATCAATAATTGGTTTGTGTGAACTTGGAAATTTCTCATGTTTTATTAGGTCAACAAAGTGGATGCCCAAAATACCCTTCTTGATTTGTTCCAGGGGTAGTAGAGTGACGCATGATGTCGCTAACAAGATGTGCGACTGTTAGTAGAGCTAACGTAATGGAGGTGTCTCTATTTAGTATAGAAAAAATTATACTTTCGCCAATACATATTGAGTATGGTATGATAAAACAATTACTTAAAACGTTAAAGAAAAAAGAGGATTTATTATAATATATTTATGAGATATTTCTTGAACTGAGTATTGAGAAGTGTACAAATACTATCCAAGTTTTGACTATTCCAGAAAATTACACTTGAAATGATGTTGCAATGATTGAAAAAATTTCTCAGTTTACTAAGGCAACATATTATTAAGAACATGTGCAAAATATGAGAACTCTTACAAATGAATATTGAATTACAGTGTATTCACATTCATCTTGATTGATTTACGGATAATTTATGAAACTCTAGCGAGAACATCTACGGAAATATGAAAAAAATTGTCGATTCAAAGCATATTTCTGGTTTGGGACAATGATGAGTAATAGTTTCAAAAACAACGACCAACTATTAACAACATGTGCAAAATATGTCGATTTAAAGCATATTTCTCTGGTTTGTGACAATGATGAGCAAAAACAATTACCAAGTCTAAATCATCTAAATCTTCTCTGTCTTTCTAGCATTATGCTTTTCTCTTGCTTGCTTGAACCCTATTATGAAGATGAGAACCACAGATTATAAACACTTTTTGTATAGCCTTTGTACGTAAATATAGATTTATTAGATAAAACAAAATCACAGAATATTGTCTATAGTTCTCTGAAAATATCGATGGGCTGTTGAATTAGCAAATCACATTTTTCAGTACATAAAATATGCTCCTGATGTTCTGCTTGAAACGTTTGCTTAAACCATCAATCACCCCACAATTAAATTTCCTTGATTTCGCAATTATCTTCCGCCTCAGCCCGCCGAAAATTTCCAAATTAGTTCCCCCTCCTATTTCTCCGTCTTTGATTGATCGGACACAAACACGATCAAAAAGTGTTGATAAAACGGGGAGAAAGGACTGCGAGAAATGGAGAAGTTGGAAACCAATGAATTTTGTGCTTTTCAATAGGCCAGTCAAGACGATTTTAAAGAAAACTAATTACAGGTTTGACTACTTGATATTAATTTTTTGTCCATAGAGATTCAATATAAAGTACAAGTTGAAACCAAAAATAGGAGCTCAAGTTGTTTGTAGCCGTTTTAAATTCAAATTTTCTCAGTAAATATGAGTTTTAATGAAAATAAGCAGGTCTGTTAAACTTTACAAAATTATGCATTATATTTTCGACTCTCTTCTCTGTTAATGCTTCTATTGTTATCCAAATCAAACAAAATCTAGTATTTTCGAACCAAAATTTATAGATAAGGAGGTAATTCAATGATCACTATCCCACTTTTAATACTTTCGCTAAATATTTTCCAAAAATAAACAAATGATTTTATTTCCAAACAAACTATGATCTCAAATGTTTAGAAACGTGGGAAAATTTCGAAAATAAAAAACTGCCCAGTGTTCGCTAGCTAACATAAAGCAGATGAAAGAGTGGGGTTTACACGGCAGTGTATATTTGAAAGTTATTTGAGCTGGCCTATTCTGGATTGTCGACCTCTCGGGGGAACCAGAATGAAAAATTTAGATTGCATTAGAGGGAAATGGAGACCCCTTGAGCCACTACAAATCAACTAATTAGCTTGCCGAGGCCTGCTCAACCTCGCCTGACAGACTTTCAAATGCTTTTTGAGGCATAGACGTCGTCAATCGTGAATCTCAGGGTTTTAATCTCTAATATCACCCAAACCACAATAAATAATTTATATAATCACCTAGGTATATATCAAGTCTAAATCTATAGTCGCTAGACTATTTTTTTTTATTTATTTTTTTTGGTTTTGATAGAAATTTGAAGGAAGATAAATGAAACACTTGTTCGATGATCAACATAGTCATGTGATAAAGAAAGTTATCTTCCATCGTCTTCTATGACAGAATAGCATACAAAAAGTAGGAATATAACCCCCGCATACTGCGATTTACACTACGATTGTTGCAGTCTAGCAAATTTCAAAAAAGCGACACTCAATAAAGGAGTAATAGAGCAAACCACAGAATGTATACAACAGTAGAAGTGAATTTTTCAGGATAGATATGTAGAAATTACATCTGACAGTCAAGCAGCCAAAAGAACCATCAACACACAAACCATTCTATAAAAGGTGATCATGAAATGTCAAGAAATACTGGATAAAAGGAAATCCTGTTCTCATATTCTAGGTGTTACCACGCAGGGTATTCAGGTGAACGAAAGAGCAAATTAGCTACCTAAAAGATGACTAATATCCCTTTCAGTAACGTGAGGCTAATCACTCGAAAATAGAACCGACGAAACGGATAAATATATTTATCTTAGCAGAGTTTCTGACGAGATCGGAAGTGGAGAGTCTCTAATAATAGCGTTCATTAATGATTTGGTTAGGTTAGGTACGAAAATCTATAGCATACATGACCTGCTTAGCTCTAGCAAAGTCGGGACACAAAGGATCTTCCACTAAATGGAAAAACCCCTTATATCTCAATCTTTCCCTTTTAATTCCATTAGAAATAATTGAAGAAGCAGTTGATAGTTCCTATTGGAAAAAAAATTCCCATTTCTAATAACTATGGACAACTAAATATTATTTATGTAGGATGTGTATAAATAATCAATAATTACTATTTTTATAAAGAAACGATGCTGCTCCACGGGAGGGTTCCAATAGAAACCGCCCCCCTCCACGGAAAAGAACCGTGGTCTAATTTTCATCTAACCTAACCTAACCCAACCTAACCTAACCTAACCTAACCTAATCATCCGTATCCAATTGCCACGAACTTACTGAGGTTAGTCTTACAATCAAATCATTTATTAATAAATCTTTTGTATAATTCGTTCTAAATGAATAAAAAAAATATATTTGGACTAGAAATTGCATATATGTCAGATTTCTGTAGGTGGATGGTATTTATCCGTGAGTTAAAGCTTATTCTTATAACATTCAAGGCTGAAATTAGAGAAACGGATAAAGCTTCATTCGGCTCATTTCTTTAAAAATGTCCGTATATCTATGGTTGAAATTAGAGTCACGGATTTTTCCTTGGAGGATGCCAATAGACACTTCGATAAAGAAAAAGAAATAATGAGGGACAACTTTATCAAATAAAATTAAAAGTTTCAAGTATAATGATTCGTACTTGTTTATTGTACAATTTATTTGAGGGCCGATTCTCTTCACACGGTTGGCAAGCCATAAAATTTTCACAATTTGCTTCCTCAACTTCTCAAATTTGTAAATTCAAATGCTTAGTACATTTGAACCAAACCTTTTCCGTATTTAACTGCATAATTCATTGTTATTTTAGCGTTTTTAAATATTGAAATCACGTTTATAATTAAAAATAACTTGTCTTTTATGGATAATTCGAATTCTGTCACTCAATAAGTAGATATTTCCAAAAAAAAATCAAAATATAATATGAAAATAATCAAAGAATGAAATATTTCCGATTTTTTGCCAATGAATCCTAAAAACTCACGTTTTCTAGCAAATTTGGTTAACGATTCATTATGTTTCATGCTTGAAATTATTTTGAAAATCGAATAATATATATTCCTTCGAATTTTAATATATTTTCGGCAGGTATATAGAAAGAAACATACAGGAATCGTCCAATTTTTTTATTATTCACTATATCTTATATTGATTTATGCTTCAAAACATTTATAGTATCCATCAAGTTTTGATCGCGAGGAGAGTAATTTAGGCTACCGAATTTTTATTACTTTTTAATGAGGCCGAGGTTGATAATTTCATGCAATTTTTTTCCCTATTTATTTATCACCTACTAGCGTTATAATTATTATAATAGGAAATTGTGTGCGAATACAATTCAGTTAGCATGTTCAACAGGAAGCCAGTGATTACTATGTCTATAATAAATAATAATTAATAAATAGATTAATCAGTTTATTGAAAATACGCCAATGTTCATTAAAACCTATCAATTAGGTTGTATGGATTATATCGTTTAAGTAAACGCTGGACTGCTGGTTGAGGTTAGATGCAGTTATGAGTTTTTTATTGCCGCATTGACCGATTTCACTTGAAGATCCCAAGCTATAACAAAAGTTGATACTAGAATTCTTTTTAGCTCTTGTTCTGATCTATGGTATTCCGTTTTATCTCAAGCACCAGATTCTTTTATTTAGAGCTATTTTTTATTTTATTCTCCAAGGATAATTCTTCATTATTGGTTTTTCCCTTTTTCTTAATGGTAGCCTTTCTATCTTGTACAGCTGTGGTAACTTTTTTAACCTCTCTATCAATAGTTTTTGAAAACATTTCAGATCAATTTTATTATCGAAATTTTCTCATTTACTATGCTTGTTATCTAAATATGAAGGCTTCGACGGCTTCAGTGCTCAGTAGAATTTCGAAATGAATCATAAAGATGTTTAAACCTAATCAATTGAACTGAAGAAATCTCGAAATTAATTCAATAACGATTGGAGGATATTTCAATTGACTGTAAAAACTCAAAATCTTTTCCAAGGTCAGACAAGAAAAACCTTAATAATTGTTTATTGTGAAATATTTTGTTCAATGTTGAATTGAATGAATCTTAAACATATGTTATATATGGATGTAGTTAAGTACTTAAAAATATTATTTTTCATGTGGAAATGAGATTTTTTGTTCCAATAAAATTGAATCAGCTTCTGTAGAAAAAGTTGAGAAGAAAAATATATAAATTTTGAGAATTTTCAACAACAAACAAGCAAACAACGAAGCAAAATGAAGAAGAGAATGTAAAATGTTGATAGCAGACATTTTTGATGGACTACAGTGTGAACTTATAATAAACTAAGATTTCTAAAACGATATGAATCAGTCGGAGCTTCATGTGTGGGAAAACCTCTATATTATTGTTAAGAAATTAATATTTCCACTACAGTATTTGTGTGTTTATACAAATAACAAATATAATAATAAGTATTAATATATTCTTAAATCAATAGATTATTTGTAACGTCATAGGTCTTTAATAGTATCAACCACCACATTTGCTCTTTCAGAGGTATTAGGAAGTATAAAAAATTGTTTATTCACTAAATTTCAATCTAATATGGATGATTTAAGAAATAGGTACTAAAAATCCATATTATATGATAGTTCTCTCTGTGAAAATTATATAATTGTATTGCCTGGTATATATGTATTGTCATCATAAGAGAATAGCAAGAAAAAATATATACATTTATGCAATTTTCTTCATAGCTAAAATACGCGAGCATCTCGGCATTCTCAACTATGAAAATATATATTTTTGCTTTTCCAGCTATCAATTTCAGTTAAATGATATATTTTCGATATGATACATTTATACTTCAACTTCCTCCTAGGTACGCCTCTCCAACAGGATACAGACGAGACGATACTTGAAAAGGGAAATTTTCAGATATATGTGTTATTGGGAACGGGAAGTATCCAGTTAATTTTCTGCCATGCTGCGAATATTATAGAAACTTGTGTCAATAGAGACACATACAATTAAAACTTGAAAAAATTTGATATTGTGTTCAGCGAGTAAATCACACAGATATCGCAGAGAATAAATTGATGTTGGGGGTTATAAGAGCAGATTTGTTTCATTATTCAGTTCGCGTCATTCCTCATAAATATCATTAATCATCTGACAACTATCACATGTATAACTTAGAGAATATTGACAAGTTTTACTCTTGTCAAATAAATGATATTGACAGTTCGATCTACAGGGGTAGAGACGTCCTAGAAAATTATAACCAAAAAAGTAAAAACAATTCTGTCAGGGCATTTTCGACTCAATGAATATCTGAAGATGCTAGGTTCAACAGACAATGCAGCTACTATCTAGAGAACTTACTCTTTATCCACGTTCTTTTGGAGTTTGAGAGATTGCAGGGGTCCAGAGCATTACACCTAGAAGCGTATAAAAGATTAGTTGGAAATCTTTGGCAGCTAGAACTTCCCCGCATCCTGAACATTCTGAAAAGAGTGAGGTTGGTAGCAAGAATAAATCGTTGGGACGCAATGTTAGTATAGTTTAAATTACTCACATACATAAATTGAGAAGTCATTTAAGACTCCTGAAACTGAAAAAACAAATTTTAAAATGAACGATCACAAATATTCCATAAAATTTTTTCTCTGACATTTATTTTCAATAATTCCTGATTGTAGAAGAGACCCTTTGACTCCTTCCGTTTTTTCTCCATCAAAATTAAAATCCATCCATAATAACAGGTGTTTTCCCCTCTTTTCAACAGAGAAAAACTTGTCAGCCAATATTGAAAGATCTCCTTCAATTCAAATATTAATTAACATTATTATCGCCAGCTCTGCCCTTTCTTAACGAAAAAAACTCATTACACTAAATCATCGCTTTCTAATAAAGAACAGAACGCGCCTCATGCAAAATACTGTTGTGGATGAGGGATTGACAGAGGTGGCTCTGATTTCTGATTTCTTTGAACCAAATTTTATAAATTAAGCCATATATTCTCATTTTAAAAATCTAAGACGATTCCCATTTTTCTCTTTCAATTTTTCCTTTACATAATAATGTTGCTTATTTGTTTGTGACTTGGAAACATTTTATTTACTGCCAAGTATTTTTCTGTAGATTTATTCATTATTTTTCTCATTTTTATGATAATTATGCCTTAATATTCTTTCTCTAATATGTTTTTCCCGATTCATTTCGTTTCTCCTTCATTTCTCATTATTTTTGACGCTTGTTAACATAACTTTTTTCTTTATTCTTTGTTTATATTTATTTGTACATAAAAACCTCAATCGTAGGTTCCCTCATGCTTTGTTATTGGTAAGTTTTGTATTTGAAACCTCTGAATAGTTCTTCAACACCAATTACCGCCCTTAACCCGTTTCTGCTTTTATGCAAAAAAGGTTTTTCGCGGGGCGAGTAGGAATCGCGGGGGTAACGAAGAGAGACTTTAAGAACCGGAAATAAGGGCGAGTTTTGAATCAATATTTGATTGCGGGAATTAGTGCTTTATCTGGATTCAGCAGACCTCTCTCGGTTGCCTTGATGAAGGTTCGTTGATTGTTTGACAGAGCAGGCCATGTATACGCGCGAAGAATTAAACGAGAGCCACCAGCGAACATATAAAGTGGCACCCCCCTTCGGTTTGACCCTTCGCCCTCTTCAGACGTTGAGGGTCAACGGTCATTACAGGTCTTGATAGGATCTCTTGATTAATAGATTCAATGATATATGGAATTAGAAAATGTATATCACAGTTAACTAATCATATATTAATAAATTCTTGTTCCATAATAATGATTGAATTAAATCAAATAATCCGCTATAGTACAAGAAAATTCGTTTGACATACTGAAGAAAGGTCGAGTTTTTGTTTTCGTATCAATATATTTTTGAAATCAAATTACTTGACCAGAAAATTTTCAAAAATATAGAAAAAGTCTATATTTATCGAGAAAAATCTATTGATATAGACAATGCAGTAGTCTTACAAAATATTTAAAGCATCGAACATAATCAAATTCGCGATCATTATAAGTATATGACTGAATATATTAACGAATATAAAAATAAATCATCGAATAATTATAGAAGGAATCTCTAGTCTACGAATAGACATTTCTATACATTCAGAAATTTCCATGTTTTTTTTAATACCATATCTTAATAAACGTTGGCTTTTCTTTAGAGATTTGGTTATGTCCACAAGGTTATGTCCTCTGCATTTAATTATCAATTGGTGTTGAAATTTGTTCATTGACGACGACTTGAAAAGGAAAAGCAGTAACTTTTACTATACATTATTGGATTGGTTTAAGAAAGAAAAAAACAAAAAATCCGCTTGATCAGGAAAATGCCATGTGTCACAAACTAATTGTAGGATTCAATTAATTGAATGCCGAATTACCTTTACATCACCCACACTCTCCAGATTTTTTTACCAGCGACTACTGGCTAGTTTCAGATCTGAGCTTCAAGGAAAGAAATATCAATAAAATTAGATAATCGAGGCTAAAATAGAATGTAAGACAGTAAGGGAATTGCCGAAATCCTAGAGACTAATCTACAGTCCCAAACTGGAAATTCCCGAGAATAATACTAAAAATATACATTATGTCTTTTCTAGTGAAATTTTTCTATGTGAAATTTCAAATACTCTATTCAAGAATATGAAGCAACCTCGAATAAGGTTAAATGATAATCAGAATTTCAATGTCAAATATGTAAACCAAATATTTCCGAAATTATTCATCTGTTTGGTTTATGATTCTGCTTTTTTTGTCTCAGCTGCATTAACTTATGAATAAGCAAATGAAGAATTCATTTAATTGATAAAATATTTATTTGAATTGAGTATATTATACGCTGCTTAATAACTAGAACACCCTTCATTCCACAATCAATCATGTGAATATTATTAAATAGAAATATCACATTAGCCCACGATTTCAGCCTTCCATTTGAAACACAAACATTTCATTCTGCTAGTCGATTACTTTACCCTCACATATTCCACATATTTTACTCAACACTCACATTTTAAAACCAAATTTCGAAATTTTATGTAGATTCCATACAAAGCAACTAAAACTTTCTAATGTAACCCCCAGCTACTTAAGACGACATTTCAACGTCGATTGGGTGCCATTTGCCGTAATATATTTAACTCCAGCTAACGTACATGGCGGCTCAATATGAACTGGATTTAAAAAATAAGAAAAATCTTGTTGATGAAAAATTCAATTCAGTTTCATCACATTCTAGTGAACTATTTTGATAATAAAAATGCTTGTAGACTTCTTTTCATCTTCCTAAGATATTGAACCAAGTTTTGAAATTTAGTACACATCATGCGTATATAGTTACCTAGAGCTTGAAAGTCTATAAGCTAGTTGGTTCCAATGGCACTTTATTATCAGTAATAGTAGAAAATTATGATGACATATCGAGGAAAGAATAAATCTCTCAAGTGAACAATAGAGACACAAAATCTGCACTGACTGACCTATGTAATGAGTATGTGGAGCCAATTTGTCTCTTTGCTATATCAGTTGTAATATAGTCTGTGACAACTGTGCTAGAGTGTGATTGCACTGGAAAATACACTCGAATCGCTAAGGATGCGCATAAATTAGTGAAAAGTGACTTGTTTAGGTAGTTGCGTGTTTAGTGTAGTGTAAATGAATTAGAGATTAGAAAAAATATACAAAAATTAAGTTAAACTCTCAACAAAGGTGAAAAGAAAATATTACATCAATGTAAGATATAGATGAATGAATAAGTAAACACATAAAAATGAGTCAAAATGGTTTGAAAATGATTTTACTAAAACACATTACATCGTGTGAGCTTTATTATGATCTTTTACAATACCTGTGTCCACATATCTACCTTTTCTAGAGAGCGTCTTGTTGTTAAATATCCATTGTCCCGGAAAAAACTTTGTAGCAAAGAGAGGATTATATTAGGGAACCACACAACCATGTAATAGTATCCAATAGAACATTTGGAATTGCCAAATTTTTACGTTTGTTAAGTTTGTCGTTTTTTCTTAGTAATATAGAATTTTAATCTACCCGAGAAACAATAACGCGACCAGTGAAATTAAATTAGTGATTAGTGAATTAGTCTGTGTAAAGTGAATGAATTAGAAGTAAGAAAGTACACCGGATGTTTGAATATATCAAACCGATAAGGTTATATGAAGGTAAATATGACATAGAATATATCTGATAAATATGTCGTCAATATATAGCACACGCTCAATTCTTGCTAAGAGATTCACACTAGCGTTAATATGTAATGTCATACAAAGAAAATGTAGAGGCTATCGGAGGCATTAAAAAAACTGGATGAAACATCGATGATCCCAGAAGAAAATACAAAAATATTTTCAATGTTTTCTACTTTAAGCTCTATACACTTTCCCAGCGATGTTCAATAAGTTTCCTTCTATAATAATAATTGTTAAGCTCCTCAAAATAGCCGACATCACCTCTTCGCTGCTGGAAAATCTTTGACCATCAAGCGAGGGGTAAATCTGGCGAATGGGGTGCATGAGGTACTTTAATTCATTCATTTTGGCCATTGAACTAATGGAGGTGTGAGATAGTGCATTGTCTTAATGAAACAACACCTTCTTCATAGCTAAATGGGGATAGTTTTGCTTGATTTGTTCGTTCAATCGTACCATAAGTTTTTCCTTTTTCTAGATAGTCAATGAAAATTTCAAGCACATCCCCATCCATGACCTTGCCTGCAGATGGAATAGTCTTTGCCTTTTTAGAGCCGGTTCTCCCTTTTCAGTCCAATGTTTTAACTGTTTTTTTATCCGGGTGCGTAGTGATGCACCCACTTTTCATCTATGGTTATGAAACGACGCAAAAACAATCGATTGAAACATATTCACGATGCTGTTGTTGTTTCATTGTGAGCAAACGCGACACCCATCTTACGCACATCTTTCTCATGTCCAATTTTTCGGTTAATAAGCGATGTACTGCCCTTTTTGAAACGCCAACTATGTCTGCCAGCTCACGCACTTTTAGTCGACGATCATCCAGTACTGATTCGAGGATTTCTGGAGTCGTCACCTCATTTGGTCGATCACTGAGATGCTGGTCTTTTCAGGTCGTAAAGCTTGGCTTAAAACTTAGCTACCCAATATATTACTCTTGATAATGGAGGTGCAGTCTCACCCAGAGTAGAATCTAGTTCATCTTTTATATTGGTTGGGCTAAGACCTTTCAAATAAAAGTATTGTATCACAAAACGATAATTTTTTCCATGTTTCTGAAAACGTTCATTATTGATGGTTGCTAAACAAATACCTTACAACGTGGCATCATCAAACTTAAACAACATACTGTATAGATTGTGTACTTTCTAATATAGTGGTATTTTTCAAGCAACTATCACCATCTCTAGATCAGGCAAGGTACTTCTGAAACCGTCCTCGTATTATCTTCTTCACAAATTTCATAGAATGTCACAATTACTCCTAGTTAAAATGTTTTAAAGTCATCAAATTATATTTATAATCCATGCTTTGATGTGTCACCTTGTTAATCATCCGTCGCCGATATAGACATCAACCGTTGCGAATATGTAAAATTTGCGAGTATTTGAGAAATCTATTTGAAATGCATTGTTTCAGCATATTCCAGTAGATAGTTTGTAGGTACCTTTCTGGTCCCCTAGAAACTTTGGTTTCTCTTTTCGAAGGAAAAGTTGAGGTACACACCAGCTGTTGACGACTATGCAAATATTGAAGGTGCTCGAAGAAGCGCGGGCCCTTTTAAGAGGAGAAATCAGGAACGGATTGTGTAGTGCGCATATTACAGAGATTTCTTTGAGCAGATTACCATATATTGATGACAGTATTAGATTGGATAAATATTGAATCGAAATCCTATAATAGAGAATTGTGATGGAATTCGAACATGAATCGATCAAACATTTGCTCAAAGAATATGTTACCTGCACATAGATAATATATTAGCCTATATTAACAATTTTTCTATGTATAGGGATATAGGGTTAAGTCGATATTTTGAAACAGAAGTTATAGGTTTGGTAGATATCAAATTCCTTCAAGTAAACTGTGAGTTAAGTTCATAAAAGACTAGGGAACTTTAGCTCTTTCTTAACACTACATTTTGGTTTGTAATAAGCATATTCTATGTGTCTATTAGAATCTCTAAATTCACTCAATTTTATGTGGTTATTTCCAAACTCTAAATTTACACTCCAACTTCAACCAATTAAACTGTCGAAAGGCATTGAAGCCCTGTGAGTGGTTCATATGTTCATTAAAAAACTTGTATTGTCTGAAGGTTAGAAGATTTAGGCGTCATGTTTTTGAGCTCATGTGAAAGGATCAGCATCAACTGATTCCGCTTCACTGCCAGAGTCGGAATTAAAATAAAAAAACTCGTCTTCTTGGTGGCGTGTGTTATTGGCTGTAGTGTTGACTGTTGAAAGCTCTGGGATTTCTGATATTTCCTTCCTTACGACTGATTAAAAAATGTTTATAGACTCGTTTTGATCAGCGGCAGTTAGACATACTAGCCACTTTTTTTTAAATCTTGGGTAACACAGAGCTGCAACGGCTGCATATTTACTAGTTTCACTCGAAAGTGTGTAAAACTCTTCAAATCTTTTGGAATTTGAATAAGGAATGTTTATATTTTGAATTGATTGTTTTCTTATACAGAATTCCATTTTGGTTCAATTACTACTGCTTTTGAAGTAGCATATTTATGTATTGCATAAGCTGATGGTGTTGCTCTTCCAATAAATTAAATAAATAAGTAGTTAATAGTTAATCAAATTCACGATTGAAAATTATGATTAATAATTTCAAATTTGATTAATAAAATTAATTATTCTTAATAAAATTTTTTTATTATGATTTGAAGGATCCTAATGTCTTAAAATGTTATCCTATATAACTTGCTTTTATTTAGTTGCAAACATATAATCAAATCTGAAAATTTAATATAATTGGAATACTCAGAACATATTGTTCACATTATAAAATTATCCTAGGTACAGTACCTTCTATTGCTAGAGAATATTTAGTCTTAACATGACCAATGTCTTTAAATAAATCAACTTATAAGTGGCTTGGTCCAATCCTGCTAAAATGGGTCCCCTGTAGGCAAAAGCAAAATGGAAATACGATGAGAGAACGCAACCTGCTTGTCTCTTTACTCCTCCTGATGCGTGGAATTATGAAAACGACTTGAGAAATATGGAATTGATGCATAAATTGGTGCTGAGTGAGGTCGGTAAGGGGGTTGAGGAGGTAAAGGAGAAGACTAAACACGTCACAGTTCGGGGCGAAGAAGGATTTCGGGGTTAGTTGAAAAATGAATTGGATTTTGTTATAGATTTGCATTTTCTGTTTCAGAAGCAATTGTGATGTGATATATATCTTAGCAAAGCCGTGCTGAACGGCGACTACATTAATACAAAATTTGAGTTGAAAATTTATATGATATTCAAAAGTTATCATTCATATCATTATGTTGTGAAGTAATTGATTTTCAATATTGAAATTATTGAAATGGTATGAAAGAAAACAAATTTGCATACTCTTGACAGCTTTTTTAGCATGTAATAAAAAATATTTTCACTAATATAATGTTGAATTGATACATGAACATTTTCAAACAACTACAAACCTTATTTAATAACGCAATAAGGTGCACAAAATACTATTAAACTACTTGTATCCCTCAAACTACCCTGTATAATGATAAAGAACTTCATATTACAGAGAAATAAATAGCCAAGAGTATATACAGATGTGAAAATAAACATAATATTTTGTTTAGAAGTATTATTAGTTTGAGACACCCGTATGATTTCATGTCATATCTTATATTCTACAATCAAAAATTTCATAAGAACCTGAAGTCTTTTAAATTGTGTACTCTTCTCGAATAGTGATTGGGGACCTTTGAGGTGTAGGTAAGGCTTGAAATGGGGTAAATGTAATAATGGGAGATTCTCAAAAAATATTTATATTTATAATCTTTCTTATATCTTTCATCTGTTTTATCTTGGTCTGTTCAATATCATGAATTGCATTACAACGTTTCTCTTTCAGTACATTATCACTGGGAATCGATAGTTATGAGAGATCTACTTCAATTTTTCTCAATTAATTCAATTTGATTTAACAGAATAAATATCGAAAAACATTGAATAAAATAACAGGTACGTTCATAATGTCAGGTTTATTTTAAAAAGTTGGAACACATCTAAATATGTAGTGAAAAAAATGTGAAAAATATATGTAATACTTAGAAAATACGCATATTATCAAGTTTTCTTTTTTAAAAAAGCACAAATACCATTATATGATGGTTTAACCGATCTTTCTTCCATCTCTTTTAAACACTAGTAGAAACAGTTTGATTATTCCATAGTATGATTTGTCAGCAAGATTTGTGAGAATTTTTAGCACAATTTCTTCATAATTTAATGTTTAATCCAATCATCACATTCTGAAACAGTCATAAACTTTTTAGATCTGTCAATAGCAACAAGACTTCCCGCGTAAGTTGAGGCCGATTCATAAACTTGACTCCGTTTGCCGTTTCCGTTCGCTGTTACAAAAAATTAGAAACATTTAAGTACCCAAGACCATTCATAGTTGTCGTTTGACGTCGCCGTCCGTCGTTGGTAACTTTGAACATAAACGGCCGTACGTTTGACGTTAGAATGTTATGTTGAGGTTATTACTCTTCTGTTTGTTTGTTTATGGTGATTTTTTGGCTTTAGTTGTTTTCTCTTCGTTATCTTTCATAATATTGTCTATAAATACCGGATTACAAAGAATCGGCGAAATATCTGTCCCCTAAATTGGTACCCTTCTTTAAACATTCCATTCGGACTCCTTGCATCTATACTTCATGTTATAACTAACATTGCCATTGATTTTGGTGTCGAACGTTCATTTTCCCGAATAAACTGACTCACAGTACATATTAATCCTTCAGGTTCGCCGTTGAATGATTGAAACTGAAGAACTAACACTCTTTGTAATTATATGGCATTTTATCATATATAACATTATTATTTTGAAGAACTCATAATATGAGGAGGTCAACTGATCTTAATAATAAAAATAGTGACGTCAAAATTTAAATTCTTTAGATTCGAATTTCATTATTCGAAGTTTTCTAAGAAAATTTGAAGAATAATCGTCCAATTTTACAAAACTTTTTCACATATTGCGATATAACACTCCAGCTTATTAATAAGATATATTTGGGATGGAATTTTTCCTTATTCAGTCATTTGCGAAGATATATCATTTTCGACGACACGAGTAAAAACAACACAATTTCGTGTTGGATATAGATTGACCGTGACTAACAGCTTTCGGCCGAAGACATTTCGCGTTACAACGTCGGCATGCAGATGAAACAGATGAGCATCGCGTCCGTCCGTCCGCACCACAGCTTCCCTCGATGATGCCAAGGATGATTGATCAGCCCCCTAATTGGATGATCGATGGGTTAAGTTCATCAAGTGCCGTTCGCACCATCATTCTCTCCTCGTGGCCTTCCTAATTTCGAGTACGTTCAAATTAGGCCGATATATTTCCTCCTTTTCCGTTCCCCCCTATGTTCGTTTTACCCCCCACGGCAACTACGACATGTACACTCTACCCGGGATATGTTCGATACTTAACAAATGATTTTGCGGGGGCTCGCTAAACAATGTGAGGGATGCTGTTTGTATCATCTTATCTTTCAGATGGGCTGTGTCAAATGGATGTATGTTCTTAAATTGAAATGATAAAAAAGGATCATTTTGTTCAGTATTAATCATAATTTTACGTGATACGACAATGAAATTTTATACCTCATCAATAAACTCGAATTAGATAATTTCATTTGATGGGACAAATATTTGATTAAGTTGAAATTTATGGTGATTTAAAAATTTATCAGTCAGTAACAAAAGATTTGAATATTGTCAACAGTTCAGAGAAATAGATTGTTTTATTCAAAAGGAGATAAATGACTATTTCAAGAGAGTTGATGCTTTCGAAACAGGACCATACACCAAAATCTTAACAAATCATTTGAATAAAAAGCAACGCTATTTTTAGCACACGAATTTTACAAACAGCATGAAGAAACATCAAATGCCTATCACTGTTTATGGCAGACATATCATGAATAGTCACTTTCAAAAGCAAGCTATTTTTGGGGGGTTTCTGTGTGCCACTTTCCAAGGTGTTAGTACTACTCCTTCAAGGTATTTAAGCCTTCTAGGAAAGGGGATGCTCTGCTGTTTACATGGCTTCTCTCATAGAATTTGCAAATGTTGTCCATGCCCATCGTCTTCGATATATTCGACGGGGCAGTTCGACCCACCAATTTCATCTCGTTTTTGGTCATCACGAGAAGTTCTTTAGATTTCTTAGTTGTAGTTATGGATCTCTTGAATTGTCTTAGGCCTGGAGTGTTTCTTCAGTAAAACTCTTTCTGAGTGAGACCACAGTAGGGCTCTGGTTCAAGTTATGGAGTCGTTGCCCCTTTTTTGGCAAGGCTGCTTGCTTCCACATTTCCTCGTATACCCTAGGGGCGTTGAAACTTAAAGTTGCCTCATGAAATGAAAAATAATGGATAGTCAACATTTTTAGATTCTTTAGTAATCAAAGAATGAATGTAGAATTTTGCGCAAAAGAAGTTATCCCTCCGGAATTATTTTTAGCGGCTCATTGGTGTATTCATTCAGTATAAAATAGTTAAGTTAGTAGATCTTAGTATACCTCTAGTCTCTTAAGACGATAACTTGGGTATCGAAGCCTGCGTCAGGTTTAAGATTAATCTGCTGGAATGTGATAGAGTATTTTGCAATCCGAAAGTGAACAGTTTGACTCTATAAAAACTTTATTTGGTATGGTTACTGTAGAGTCCTCTTAGTGCGACGGCTTCTCTCCTACTCCTAAAATACTTTTCCCAATTCTACTATTCCCAATTCTACTACCTCCGATTTAAATTTCGAGAAAATCTTTGGAGGAGTTACCCCTAAAATCTTTTTTGAGAAAATTGTACCCTAATGTATGTCATCTTAGAATGGTAATGTTCTTCTTATTTATTTGAAAAGATTTTTCACGGTGGTGTGACTTTAAACACACGGGTGCGTCCACTATCCATTGAGCTATTCACTAATACTTATTACTAAACAATTATCTAATTCTTAGCGCACTAATTTATTTGAATACACCGTTCACTTTTTCACTATTCCAATGTCATCACTATGAATGACATCCCTGTCAATAAACAAAAAGGTCTACTAAGAAATTTTCCCTAAAAAACAGTTAAAACATAATGTCACCAACTTATAGAAACAATATAAAGAAATGCCTTACCTTATATGACTTGTACCCGCCGCAACCACCAATCTTCAGGCTCCATTAACATAATAGAACAAGACTGGTTATCAGTGAGTGAGTTCGTAACAGAATAAACCTTTTTGAGTTAAATGGAATTCTTGCTCAGAGGTTAATAGTTTTCAAATTCAAAAAAATTAGATGGGTTTGATCACAAAAGGTCAAATGGTTAGGTTTGAAGCTTCAACACATTGTTGAGAGGAAATGAAACCTTTCATACCTGTTAGTTAGATTTAGTTTGAGAATATGCGCAAAAACGTTTATTTGAAAAATGTTAGTAAATTCAATGCAATAATAAACCCAGTGTCGTTGAGATTATCTAGCAGATTTGTTTGTGATACCACCAATGTTTTTAACAAATAAAATAGAAAGTTGAGTCCACATTATAATTATTCGCTATACTTAAATACCTTATTTGTGACTCCAACATAAATGAAATTCATCCAAATGATATAAGGAATATTCCTATTAACGATCAGAGGAACCATTAAAAAAATCTTCCTCTCGGAAACCATTAACGACGATGGAAAATTCGCTGCATTAAAAAAATCATCGTAGTGATTGTGAAAAGTCAAGTGTGTAATCTTTAATTCAAAAGTGTATTAAGCGTTGCCGGATAGAGTTCGCGAGAGAAAATGATGAACCGACAAAATGACGGCAAGATTGGAGTGTGTTTGTGCTGTTGACACCCTCTGCAATCAGATTTTCACAGGATTTTCCCGTCCAGATCCATTGACGCGCTTCTGTTGAAAGTAAACTGAATATCAGCATTGAGCAATTTGGTTATGAGTAAAATGATTTTGAAAAATACTAATTTAATAATGTAACGAAGAATCTTTATTAAGTGAACCACAACAAATTAAAATTAATCTATACAAAAATTCTCATATTCGTAGATTTTTTCACAATTGAAGTATTAGCTATAGTAGATGATTACAAACTTATCAAAAAAGAAATATATTTGGCGATTTAACGTACCTTCATATTGATTGTGTAAATTATTTATCTATGTATACAGAAAAACAACTGATTGAATTGTTATTCATTATTCAAACATCAACTTATATTCTAAAAATACATGAAGCAAACCAGACCCCCGCGAAGTGCTTCTTAGATGCTCTTGACACGAAACTGGCGGAGGCGGCAGAAGTACTAATCCACACTCTCGATTCTAGATTCACGCCGTCACGTTTTTGAGTAGTGTTTACACTCTCGCGATTTCTTGTAGGTCATCGTAGAAGGTGTAAAGTAACAATGTGAATCGTAGCAAATAGTTTAGTAATCTAAAAACGATAACTTCATCTACCAGCTGATTGTCGATTTTAACTTAGAACTTCGTGTTCAATTTTCGTTGGAAATTTCACAAGGATCTACAATAATTGTTATTAAATGCATTTTCCATAAAAGTTTAATAACAATAAGCTATTTTTATGTTGAATTGTCGAAAAGTATGAAAACCGCAAACCTCAGTAATAGATAAATCACGCTGCTCATGAGAATTAATAGTAGACAGCCGTTTAACGGGAATTTAGATTACTGCATACACACACTGGTCAACCAGGGTAGAAAGTATCATTTTATATGTTTACGAACCGATTAACTCGATCATTTTTCGAGCAATAATGAACGTGATCCAGGTTAGTTTCCGAACATTCAGATCATGATCATAGTTTTCTTTGTGCGAAGTACTTGTTTGATCAATATAATTTTATCAAACAAGGAATTAATTGATACAATTGAACCCTGTTTTCAATATATACAACCCAAATTACACAAATTCGTGAGAATTATAAATGAAACGAATGTCTGTTCTTTCGCGCAATTGCAAGTCGTCTTTATAATTTGCGCCGAAAAGATTTTTTTGGTATACCACAAAAAAAACAGGACTGTTTGATATTAAATTGAACTTGAACATTTATTGAGCGCCGCCACTGTATAGAAAATCATCAAGGGTGTGGAGGATATCTTTCGCAGTAATGTTTCTTTCAAAAGAAACCGCTTTTTATCGCTCCAAGAGAGCATCGCCTTTTTATTTTGACTTCTCATTCATCAACAGGTATTAGATTAACTTTTTCTTGCTTGTATTTATTTTCATCTCCCCAAAACGGTGATTACATTTGAAAGCACTGAAAATTCTAATCTGATCATCTCAATCTTAAAAGGAAATAAATAAGATTTGTAATAGATGCAATGAGCTTTTGTTTGGATGTTTCGTTGGTCATTTTAAATTATTTTTTTGTCATATTCTTTGTGAGTAATTTATCCTCTGTATGTCAATATGAATCTAATCCATATTTTGGAACAAAAAAATCGTCGTGGAGGATCCAGCTCTGGCAACATAGGAATTAGATATATTCAACTTTTTTAGTAACAAAGCCGTTATAAGGACATTAAAAGGAAAAGCGAAAAACCGATGCTTCAATTTCTAAATCAGCTAAATATTATACGGGTATAAGACAAAAGTTTTTCATCGTGCTAACATTCATTCGACGCATCACTGTTGCAACATTGAGAGGGTATATGGTAAAAAATCTATCCAAGCAATTCACGGATTTGGTAACTTGCTTGGGTATCAAACTATTCATGATGACTATCCAGGTTTTATTGACCATAAATGACAAAAAGTTAACCCGTTAACCTAACCTAACCATAGTTAAAAACACTCTAAAAGACCTGATGACTTATATAAATATTCTTAAAAAAAAATGAGTTGCCCCAAATAAAAATTTATAGTGTGGAACACGAGTATATGATCATGAAGATTCTTGATCCGGATTGTTTTCCTTATTATGTTTCAATGCTATAGAACTGCTTTGGATTACATTAAAAGTAAAACTACGCAAAGAAAACGGTTTAACTACTTCAAGTGCGGCAGTAAATAAAAACATATGTCAAGTTATATGGAAAATTGTTTGGAAAAAGTATGTCAACACAAAATAAAGAAAGAAACTTTATGTTCTATCACAGTTTTACCATAGTAACGCTAATAATAAGTCTTGACGATTTCAGTTCCGAAGAGTCTTATAATATAACGCAATGTGGAAGTAATTGACTATTTGACGATACCGGAGTGAAATTAATTTATGAATTACTATATATTATGTTTTTGGACGCGCCATTTTCAGCATGTAATTGAAAAATGAGAAATTCTTCTTACCTATTATTATCGAAAACCTTGTAGAAAACATTTACTGAGCTATTTTCTACCTTATTTAAGAATCCGTTGTTATAATATCTTTAAACAAAAGTCATTACTTGAAGAGTAAAAAACATCAGTTGAAGCGATCTGACGACCATCTCTTTTCTTTAGTAGGTATAAAGGAAAGGGGATATAAAGAGTTACATTAACGGTATAAAAAAACTGAAATGCAGGAGAAACGTGCGGCTAAAAAGCAATTACCGTGCAAAAAGGCACCTGCCACTGACTACGACTTGCACCTAAGAAACGTTTTAATTAGCCCATTATGTTAATTATATGACCTTCAAGGGTTGCTTTTGATTTTTCATTTTTAGTACTCCTCTCTTTAAAGCGATTTTACAACCCGAAGCTGAAAGGAAGATTAATGGGAATGCTTCTGTTATTCAATATATAAAATTTGATTACGTTACACCACAGTAATTTCGGTGTTTTATATTTTAATGAATAATAGTGTTTGTAGTTACCCACATTTATTTCTCATAATTGTTCTTACGAAAAAATTAATGAAGAACTTACACTTGTGAATTGAACAATCACCTTTGGCGTTAAATAAATTTCTTCTCAAATAGGTGCGGCAGAAGAATAAGACAAATTATTTAAGCTGCATCTATATAGAATCTTATATCTCGTAATTTCATGAATAGAAAGTTCACTACAGCAATTTTAATAATATTGTTTTTTTATTGTCTTTCATGGAGCATTGAGAGAAAAATCTGTTTATAATGATGATAAAGTAAATTCAAAACTGTTTAAAAGTAATATGAACGGGTCAAGAGTAGATAAAAATCAGTTAAGCAGCAGCGACGGATAATACTTTCTTTCAAAAAAAAAAGAAATGTGCCAAAAGAGGACAAACTTATACATCCAAACAGGCGATCGACAATTCAAAACCTTAGTAAAGATGGAGACCTGAAAATGGACCAAAGACTCTTTTCTTCATCATGCGAATGCATCGTGCCACAAGTCTCTTTTCATTCGTGAGGTTTCAGGCGTTAACATTCTTCCTATTGGTCCACATTTGCCTTACTCATCATATTTGGTACCATGCGATTTCAGGTTTTTCTCGAAAATAAGAAATATTTCAAAATGTAGGCATGTTGATACCACGCAGATGAAGAACATTCCAGAAGAATCTTCGTATTGAATTCCAAGATCCTTCTCACATTTTTTTAATTCTAAAAATAGAACTACGGAAACATATTGAGCTGAGCTGAGCTGAGGAATAAACTAGGAAAAGTACTGATAGAACCTAAAGCAAACCAATCAAAACGAAAACAGTTGAAGCAACATGTGCTTGTAAGATATTGGCAGTGAAGAAGCAGACATGGCAGGAGTACAGATGAGAGAACGAAAAATGATAAAAACTGATTAAAAACAAACAGAATAATAAGAACAATTCATAAAATGTAGAAACACAATCAAATTAATAATTAATTATATTGATTCAAGACTGGATAGTGAAGAAGATCTATCAAGAAGAAAAGGTAAACGAACTGAAAGATTTGTCTTTAAGCACAAAAGATTCATAGAAGACTGAAGGAAAATACGGCTAAATAAAGAAATAGCGATAAGTTTCCAAATTAATAACCAACAGAGTTGCAATATACTTTAACGAAACAAAGAATTGTACTTAGCTCTTGGGATTTGTGGAATAACTCGTTATTGATCTCCCAATACATTTTGGACAATCAATTGAAGATTATATCACAATTTGATATTCGATCTATTAAACCTGGCAATAGGAAGTCCGATCGGCATTCAACATAATCGTGATTCAACAAGTAATGAATGTAATAACTAAAGATATTTAAGCTGTGAAATTGATGTTGAAATATCTGTTTGGATAGTTGAAAAACCAATTCACTTGTTAAAAGATATTAAGCTACATCTTTTCGTGGTTTGTATTGCTATCATAGGTATACTTACCTTTATTATTATTATTAAAAAAACTATACGTATCTATACAGTTAGGAATTGAAATATTTGATGTTAACTAGTTGATCAGATAAACATTCTTTGAAAAGCACATGATTTATTTTACAAAGGAAATGTTTCATACCTCAGTTATATATGTAATGTAATTATCGGTCCACCCCGTACTTCATATGTGGTACGAGTAATTTAACCAAATTTTACTCAATTTTCTCATTGCATATTAACGTTTGTTAATCAAAGAATCTCGGTTCTTTTTAGATCCATCTTAAAAATTATTTTCTCTGGAGAAATCACTTATCTGATTTCGCAATTTCCGGAAAATGTCATTAGTGGCAAAACAAGTGAAAACAAGTGCTCAGTTGACGTTATTTCCTGGCAAATGCTCTCACAGAAAGGAAAAACAGGATTAAAGCCTCTTTTGTCTCAAAAACCGCCATGTTTGAAGGTGCTAAAGAAAGTGAGAGGGTTTCTCTCACCGACGCCTACTTGACTTCAACTTACCGGAAAAGCTTTGTTTTCCTTGAAAAACGCACGTTTCCTTTCTTGTGGCTTCTTTTGTTTTCAGTTTTGTGAAGTACAAGGATTTGTCATTTGTTAGATTCAAAACCAAGTAATCGCAGTTAATAATATCTGAGGACACCAACAATTTTCGAATATTTTAGTTATTTACTTGTAATTTATGATGATAATTATGTCGAATGGTTTATTTAAAATTATCATGCATCATCTTAACTCTATAGTTTGCAATGATCATTCTAAATTTAAATTATATGAACATAAAAAGTTCACTGGAAATGCGGAATACATCCAAAAGTTGTTCTCATCCCACCTTCGAATAAGACTACCGAAAAATGCTTCCATGGCTGTTATAACGTATTTTCTTGGTGGAAATACTTCCAAAAACACGAAGTTTTTGCTATAGGAAACCAATAGAAGACAGAGGAAAAAGCTAAGCTTTGGGACCGGGTTGATTTTGCAACAGTTTGTATTTTAATTCATTAATGTTTGCTATGATTTTTTGAGCTGTGTAAGTGTGTTGTCTTGATATAAATTATATTTCTTTGCATCAATTGTCACATACAGTTGATTCTAAAGGTACTTTTTTTGTGTTTTGTCGATCCTAACTCTCCTTAGAACAGGATTACAGACTTTATTTCCTGCATTTACTGTCTTATTTTTACTCACCATTATGTTAGTGGGCTAGAATCATATCTACAGCTAGAAAACATAGTCAAAATCCTTTCTATCTTTTCAAAATCGTCTCAAATGTTTACAAAAACGCATATGAATGTGGGGCAATATGAGAAGGGTCAAATTCGGCTATATAGTGACTGTTTCCAATTTACTACTTCTAGTACATGCAGCAGGTTAAGATAAATGTGAAACTCATACATGTGGTCATGCTAGACAACTTCGTAATGACGAGAAAAATTTTTGTTATTCGGCATCGAAAGAGGTTTTTCCAGAAAAAAATAAAAATGATATAGCAAACAGTAAAATTTCGGTTAGCGTTTTTAATATTTACTAATTTCAAGTTTTCTATATCTTATTTCCATTCAATTTTATCTATCTCTGATAATGTGTAACAGTTTTTAGATTGCCAAATTGTTTAAATAATTATCTTGATAAATGTTAAAAATCATACCATAGGGTAAGTTGTAACAAAAATCCCGGTGCTTGTTGTAACGTGTTACAACATGCCCCGGACACTCCTGAAAAGGAAGCTCTACAAAAGGAATATGAGGAAAAGATGAAGAAAAAACAGAAAAAAGGGAGGGAAAGCCAAAGTGTGTTATTTATATTAATTGTAGGTCAGATGATGACTGAATTTAATTATAATGAAATTCACCAAATGTTGATTCTCACATAAGATAATACTTTTTTAGATAGCTATTAAGAAGAGATAATTACGACGCATACCTTAGATACTGTGATTTAAAAGTGCCATGATGATTATAAGTAGTGTTTTACTATATAAAACTGTTAATTACTTAATTTTTAGGTATTGATTACTAAAAAAGTGTATTTGAGTTGATTTTTGATAAGAATTACAAAATACTTACTATTGTATTGTCGTTTTTTTGTCGTTACTACTTGCCCTGGTAGACGTTACAACTTGCCCCAAGCACGAGGTAAGTTGTAACACCGCACTTCTTCTAGAAAATAATTGATTGTGAAATAATGACCAATAGTTATGATATTATTTTTACTGGATTTGGTAGAGGAAGAGTTACAGTATTCATCCATCTTTATCTAGTAGAAATTCAATCAATAGATTTCAAGATATATTAGTTTTAATGAAAACTGTTACAACAAGCCCCTCGCTCCCCTAGGCTGAAATTCCTTCGGAATGTAATACTTTTTATGTCACTGAGAATAATGTTTAACTTTTCATAATGTATTAAGACTAACTAAAGTTTATTATTTCGAGTTATATCTCAATTTCACAAACAGTCTACCTTATGCCCATTTAAAATTCTGTCGACGTTTTAAACAGTATTGCCACAATCACCATCAGAATCCGTTACTTTCCCCAAATAATCGTCTTAATCGATTCGAAAATTCAAATTTACACAGTCGCCTCCACCCTCCTTGCTATTCCGATGTTGTATTATTAGAGTCAGAGGTATAGTACTCTGAATTATCACTCCCTGTAACCCTTTTACAACCTATAAGGGAGTCGTAAAAGAGGGTTTAAGTGTCTTCGATAACTGCCTTTTCTTTAAAAATTCCAGAAACGGAAATCGCATAAAAATTCGTTAAAATCTGTTGGGACATACCGAACGTATTTCTTTTTTTATTCTACTATTCCACACATATAATAGAAGTTCAACTTCTACCTAATAGGTGAAATATATTCTACTGGCAGGTTTCAAATGTGTGTGTTCCATTCCATATAACGTACTTAGTTGGTATTTAGTTTTTATGGAGAGAATACAATTGATTTAACGAAAAAATTTTGGGGTACACTCCCAACTCATTTCCTTTTGATTAATTCCTTTTCAATTGAGCATATCAGTTGAAGTTCTTTATTAAAGATTCGAACTGCTTATAACTTACGTAAATTTACTGTTTGAAAAGCCCAATCATAAAGAAAGTATATGTAACCGATATAATTACTATAAATAATAATACTATAAAGTATTGGCATAGCAGTATCATCACTCTACGTCTGAAGAAAACCATCAGTAAAATGACTGGAAGCAGCAGTTCGTTTAGTTTAACCGTTCCAGGAAGAAAATGACATATTTATGAATATTAAATGTCTTCTTCAACATTTACCTCTCAAAATTGTAACTCTCTTCTGGGATATAAAAATATGTTAATAAACTAGCTTCAGCTTCCCATAAATAAAACAGATTATAACTTGTATTACATCACTCAATAAGTCATGGGATTGACATATACATATGACGTTTATGAATTACCAACTTTCAAAAGACTATGCGTAAAATTTCATGACATTTCGATTGGTCAGCAAAAAGTGACAGCCAATCAGGTGAAGCTACTTTTTTTATTTTCAATACAATGTATCCAAAACAATTTTATGTGTCAATTTATTATTGCTTCTTAAAAAAAATAATGTACAAGGTGAAGAATGGCTCTACTCCATCGAATAGAATCATTTTTTATTGGTTTCTGAATTTAAATGTGGTCGTACTTACACCGATGATGGTGAATGTTCTGGTCGTCCAATTGAGGTGGTTACTCGATAAAATATTGAAAAAATCCAAAAATTGATTATATTTAATCGTAAATTGAAATTTCGTGAGATAGCTTAGTCCGTAAAGATATCAGAAGACAGTGTGTTTACAATTATATATGAACATTTGACCATAAGACATGAGAAACCTTTTAATCGACGCGTTTAATCACAGTCGATCAAAAACAACAACGCTTTGATCATTCAGAGATTCATTATACGTAATAAATCGGATTTTTTGCATCTATATGTAACAATACATGACTTATGGATCCATCATTTCACTCCGGAATCAAAACGATCATCATTCGAGTGGAATGTAACCGGTGAACCACGTCCGAAGCGTCCAAGGGACAACAGTCAGCTGGGAAGGTTATGGCTTCAGTAATTTCATGAAATATTGTTTATCAACTATCTCCAAAAGAAAGGAAACAATCCATAACGAATAGTACATACAGTTATTGGATCGTTCGAATTAAAAATTATATGTCTAAGAAAAAACCAAGACAATGCACCTATTCACAACTTGATGGCAACAATGGTTGAATTTAACTCTTCGAATTGCTTCCGCATCTACCGTATAGACCAGAACTGGTCCCCGGTGATTACTGGCTATTCACTGATTTGAAAAAAATATTAGCCGGTAAGAAATTCAACTCAAATGAAGAAGCAATTGTTGAAACTGAAGCCTATTTTGAGGGAAAAGACAAATACTTGCACTGCACTGCATCGAGAAGTTAAAGAAAGGTTGAAATGATTGTATGAATGACATTACATTGATGAATAAAATCGATTTTTGGCAAAAATAATGTGTCACACGACTTATTGAGTGATATATTAACAATAATTATCTACTCTTTACAGACTCTTTACATTTGATGAATCTCTTCTTATTCGCGATGAAATAATGGAGTGATTTTACGAAAATCAAACTTTATTGTGCTTAAAAAATAGCGTTTTTCTATAAATTATTGCAAGAATTGTATTAAAAAAATTCGCGGACGCTCCTGTCGCCTTAAAAAGATCACCGGATGTCTTGATCCTCTTTTTAAAAAGGGGGAGATTGTTATCACGTCTTCTAATTTACTTATACTCTTCTTAGGATCTATTTACAACAAAGGCACGGGACTGGTAATAAAAAAACGGGAAATTATGCTCGTAGCACTGTTGTATGAGAGGCTATAAAGCCTCATTGTCACAGGTCGAAAGCACTTTTTCATTTTGCTCGATGAATTCCAATGGGACAGCATCGGAGATAATTTTAATTTGTCGCCCCCTGCTATTGTTTAGGTGATGTCTCTTTTAAAAACATTTTTAAATTTGAAATCTGTTACATGGAGATCTCCAGCTGTTCCCCCTCTAATTGAAGAATTTATAATTTTGTCATGAAAAATGGCAAAACTTGTAGTATCTTCCAACATATCTTTTAAATATGAATTGAGGTACAAATTGAAGTTTGCTGAAAATTTTGTTTTATTTTAAAATCAAAATTTTGTAATATGGTAATAATTTGCTTTGTATTCCCTTGTCAATATCAACTGATCTCAATTTCTTATACTAATTCAAACCAGGAGGTAGATCTTTTGATAAAAAGTTTGTTGTCCACGCTTATATTTAAGCATAGTTATTTATTATCCTCATACCAGATCAATTGACTTGTTCTTCTTTAACTACCATCCACTTTGTAGCGTCGATCTTTCCCGTCAGTATGAGCTTGAAAGTTGAATATCTCGGATACTTTTCGTTGTTAAATTACCGCGATCAGTTGTCTCTCCACATCTCATTCTTCATTCGTCATGTGCTCGGTCCATGGGATCCGTAGAAGTCTGTGCAACAGCCACATTTCCATTTCTTCTATTCTGATCTCACTTTCGGGGACCACGTTTCCACACCGTACAACAGCATTGGCCAAATATAACATTTTATCATCCTCAATCTAAGGCTTCTCGGCGGATTAGGAACTTATAAAACTTTGTAAAAGCTGTTTTTGCAATTGCTATCCGAGTTTTAACTTCCTCGTCGCAATCCCATACATCCAAGGCATTAAAATTTATTGACTCTCTCTGTTATTTTCATTGACAAGTAATTAAGCTTCGCTGTGTTGTTATCTGCAATGACCATTAAATTGGTTCTCAATAGACTATTACACTGAAATTTTCCTTTTTCTT
Organism: Diorhabda carinulata; assembly: GCF_026250575.1. Taxonomy (NCBI): domain Eukaryota; kingdom Metazoa; phylum Arthropoda; class Insecta; order Coleoptera; family Chrysomelidae; genus Diorhabda; species Diorhabda carinulata. The sequence goes on along the minus strand of NC_079462.1, from coordinate 30,395,929 downwards.
TTAACTAATTCATTTCTCTCGGTACTTTATAGTTCATGCATTTCCTGTATTCATTGCAGTCCATATTCATTAACACTGGATTTTCTCTTATCATTTTGTTATACTATTCTCAACTCTTCAACTGTCATGGTAACTAATCCATAATTCTACACATGTCTTACTTCCACACTGTTTTTCAGCATTATTTTTGTCAAGTTCTATTTATTTCTATCACAACATTCCACTTGTTGTTAATTAGTCTATCATTTGTTCCTTCTCTTTCTTACTACCATTATGTCATCTGCGCATGCAACTATTTTGCCCTTGCTAGTTCTTAAAACTAAACTGAACAGTGTAGTTGATATGTCGTCAACATGTCTCACAAATTCTTCTGTTTCCTATTTACCTGTATATTTGAGCTTTGACTGAATAATAGTCATTTCAATTAATCTTCTTAACATAGGTTCCATCCCCTGTTCTTTCATTAATGTTATCAGTTTTATTGGCGTTTACTTTTCGATAGAAGCCGATTGATCGTTACTTTATGTTGATGCAAAATTTTTAATGTCTATTGACGTTTATTGAAATCACATCAAATCTAATATATTTGGGTGTATTGGCGTTTACTTTTGTCAGATATACTCGATTTACATCCATTTGACCTAATCTGCTTGTTGGAAGTCTATGAATCGAATGACATTTCTAATAGTAATATATAAATAGTTTTTACACTTCAGTTAACTCCTTTTGTGAATCATAAAAACTTCTTTATATTCTCTATCTAGTTCTTCATCTTCTACATACTTTATTACTCCCATATTTATTACGTCTTCTCTTGGTGCTTTCTTTTTTTGTTTATTTCATTACTCCATGATTTTTAGTTACACTTTCTTCGAATTTGTCTTCATATCTTCTTATATTGTCTTTCTAGTCACATCACAGTGAGTAGTTTCTTAAAAGTAATTGATCATAGAGCTGGATACTCATATTTCAAATGGTACAACTCAATAGCCATGACCCAGAACCAATAATATATATGATTGATAGAAAATTTTGAAGAATTATTTGAGTATTTTTTCGAACAAAAACACGAATGAAAGTTATTTATAAACATAACACTATCTATTATATCAAATTTTCCCTAAAATCATTAACATGGGGAAGATAAACAAGGTAATAAAGGTTTAATACACAGCCTATACAGGTACAGATAAATTGCCAGTTACCTCCAATTATGTCAAGCCGATTCTGTTATATGGTGAATCCATCTCAATTACCAAATAATCGATGTGATTCACACTATCAGGCCATCCTCGGAGCTTTATGTAAAGAAAATTAATAGATGCTTTTGGGAAAACAGAGGGAATAATGTATTTTTAGACAAAAGATCATCGATAATTTTCTAAGAGGGGTAAAACAATACCGAAAAGAGAATATTAATGAGTAGAAGCAGTAGTTGATTTGATGTTTAAAATAACGAATGTGTATTGAAATGGAAAACTTTTTAAATAGTGCGTTATTGGATTTGAATCATCGATTTTTATGGGGATCGATCTAAAACTAAAACTTATATCGATTACATGATGAGTAACACTGAAAATGTGGTTCAAAATCGAAATAATGAAATAGTTTTTTCAATTTAATAATTAGTGCAATTACATTATATGAGATTTTCTAGATGTATCAGTTCGAAAACTGCTATAGTTGAGAGGAAACCATATATGCCTACTTCAAGTTTGAGAAGATCCTCAAATTTAAACCATTTGGCTCCGTGTAATTTGAAGCTTGAAAGTTTGATGTAAGAATTATTGAAGCAAACGGAACCTTATAGAATTAACTACATTCAAGAACTCACAAAGAACAACTTGAGCGTGATTTGCAGTTTTTTGAGATTAATTGAAGAAGGACGTTAAAAAACATTGTATTTTCTGATAAAGAAACGAAGAGACATACATGCCGAGTTGGTTCTAGACGTAACGTAACAGAATCGGATCTTTCTTTCTATAAAGAAATTTCAATATTAATTAAACAATATCATCGTATTTCCACATAACAACAATGCCATGTTATGTACTAATCAGATCTAGTATCAACCAGGTGGTATTTGGCGTCAACACAACCGGGCTGCTCGTAAATATTTACCTGTTACAACAGGACGTAACTGGACGGAAAAGAAAGTAGTGGACCAATAAAATGGCTAATCAGGTTTCTGGAAGGATGAAAATAATGTAGTAGAAGCCTCAGTAATTATATAGGATCATATTTTCGAAAATAAATTTGATACACAAACATATTTTAGTGATTCTAGTCTAGTGAAAATCGAATCGTGAATGATTTGCACTTTGAACATTTATGTGAGATTTTTCTGCATCTATTGAATGATGCTTAATGGTATTAGGTATTAGGATTGAAGTTATTGTTAGTAAATCATCCACGACATGGACCGTGAAGCCGGTTCTGTTCGATTATTTAAAGAAAAGAAAATATTTGGTGAACGCGCCGGGCACAAATTTTCGAAAAATCAAACGGCAACCTTTTATATTGTTTTTTAAAACTTATTTGCAGTCAATTATGTCCGTTTTGTATAAATAGGCGCTTGTTTTACAGCGAGGAAGTCAGTCAATAATCTGATGTTATCCCGAATACATCGGAATAGACAAATAAATGGTATGTTCAAATAAATAAATGTGTTGAGAATTAAATAAGTGTTTAGCAATAAGTCTTAGTGTATAGTTGAGTGAATAGTAGATAGTTGGGAAATTGACATATTGAGCTTTTTATTTAAAAATATCAATAATATATCAGTAACTGGGATAATTTGAAAATTTAGGCCTTATATCGCATTGTAGTGCAAATAAAAATATTGAAAATTTGTGAATAAATTTCCCATTACGTAATTTCGAGACTATATTACTACCGTTTTTTGTTTAAAATACTAAATTGAATATAGATTATTCGGCGCTACCTGCATTTTAATTTTGTACTATGTATGATTCAACGACTTTTTATTTTCAAATTATGCAATGAATATTTATATTCAAGCCTTAGATCAGGGTCAATGTCACAATAGTGATAAATATTCCGAACCAAATCTCTGGATAATTTCAAAAAAGTCCAAACAGTTTCAGTGTTGAAACCGTCCGAATTAACCAGCAATTCTGAGAATACGGGATAATAACTGAATGCAAGAAGCAACAATCGGACGGAATCTGCACCCAACTCCAACCATTCTGAGATCCTGAGACAGACGGTGGCTTTTTACGGCACCTTAATTAAATCCCTTTCTGACATCTACCGCGCCGTTGTCACCGCTTCTAACGTACAGATTTCTACGTGATGTGGTTTTCCAAGTGCAAATTGCCCTCACCATCCTGCTTTACGAAACGACTCGACATTTCTACATTATTTATTTCGTTTAAAGCTACTTTGGCCTGCACCGAACAAGATGCTTCGCTGGAATTTAATTTTCGATCGTGACTAGCTTACGACTTTCTAAAACGAGATTCTAAAATTTTGACGTGTTTTACTCAGTCTGCATCGCGATCCAGAAACTGTAGATATTGTTTATATCTGCTAACCGTTTTATGGAAGTAACAACGATAGTTATTCAGTTTGTTTTCTATAACATGAAGTCAATTGAAGCATCATTGCAGTTATAATTGTGTGACAAACTTATGACGAAATATTCCTCGTACAAACAAGAATCAAATTGTTTTTGAAAATAGTTTCTCTCTCCGGTGATTTATAAATGGCGCGGTCAGTGAAATTTTTGTAGAAATTATCAACCGAACCAGTTCTATCAGAATGATATCAGGACATATTTCAAAGATCATAGGAGCAACTTCATAGGATTTTATTTTGGAATAACCACTATGCTTATTGAAAATTTTGGTAGAAACGCTCCAATTTTGAAGTCAAATGACGCCCAAACTTTTATCTATATCTTCTATATCCTCATTATAAAAATAAACTTGGATTACACAGTATGTGTAATCTGCAGTAAAACAGTGCACAAAATTTAGTTTTAAAATGTAAAATGGATATTTTGTAGATTTATAATTGATCTGATATTTTTATTAAACTCTCAGTATATAGAAAGTCGAAGAAACAAATATCTTTATCACTCCACAGTGTTTTGAAGTTTTAACTTTATAAATGTCTTCACTTTAGTCAAGAATCCGTCAGTTGTCATTCTGAGGATTAAAAGGGCTAATGAATATTTTTCTCTTCCACTTTCTTCTGGAAAATTCATCTTAAAACGAAACTCTTTAAACGCATTGCGTTTTATAATTTAAACTGTACAGGACATAACGCATTCATTCATTTTTTTGTCAGGAGATGGGGTTAAAGCAGTCTTAGTATCACAGAAGGGATCACGGATTATCCAATCATTTGTTTTTCTGAATATAATGTGATAATAATAGAATTAATACACCGTATGCAGCAAAATATACTCATTTTGGAAAAGTAATGTAGATGATTTATTCCACATTTATATCTTTGCAGTATAGTTTGATACCAATACAAATTTTTTATAATCTGAATATCCTTGGTGTCAAGTCCTGAGTCCTGAACGATATAATAGTTTTATAAGTTTGTCGTGGTTGAGAGAAAATGCTATGTGTGATAGGAATTCAATATCAGCAAGTTCTTTGAACCTATTCCGCGTAACACAATTTTTGTTTACTAGAGAAACCGCCTTCGGTTGCCTTAACTTGAATATTTCTTCGATAAAACCTCATACATACGCTATATACCTCGGTATTGATAGTTCGACCATCTGGAATCATTTCTAAGTACAATATACCTTCTTTGTTTCACCAGAACAAGAATTTCCGCTTACGGAAGGCACGAAGCTGTTTACACACTTACAACTTTGCCTCATTAAAATCCAAGAGTGATCGTCGATCATATTTTCGATAACGGCGTTCGAAGTCCATGATGCTCTGAAGAAAACGTTTTCCTTGAGCATCTGAAGACGCCCCTATGTTGTTTCCAAATATATCTATATGATCATGCAGCGCCTAAAGCTCTAGCTTTTAGTTATTTTCAACTTTTTTATTCTACTACCCTATCAAAACTGTTCCCACTTGAGCACCGCTAATTAATTTTGGAAAAAAGTTTGTGTATTTAAGAAATATAATTTAATATTTCTGTGCCTCACTTTTTTAAATAACCATTGAGAAAAAATTAAATAAAATAGTTTTTTTGGGAAAAAAATACATGATTTTTCCAAAACGAAAAACATCTAACCCAGAAATTGTCTATTTCGTATCCTTAGGTGCTTGTATGAAAACCACGTGCATTGGCAAATCCCACGTAGACAAAACTTTCAAGTTTGTTATCCGTTGAATCCTTTCCCTTTCGCTTCCCTTCACCCTTAGCTGGCCATCCGTCGTAGATTCTGGCAAAAGCGACAGGCCGTTCCAGCACGTACGGTTTCCGTTCCGGGTTCGTTGCGCCTTACCCCATTCCCCTTTTACTCACCCCTATCGCAATGTACACCCTATACACCCCCGTACACTTACTTTCACAACCCTTTAATGAACATGGGTTTGTACTATTCCATCTTTCAGCTTTAATTTCATTTTGCTAGGTTGTAGTATCCAGTTACGCTATGGTGGGTAAAAATTATTAATAGTTGGTTTCTGGTTTCTACCCCTTATTCCAAATATAGAAATTGTTATATTCCAACTCGAGAATTCTTAGGTATTCGATATTTCTAATAAAAAAAGTTGATTAATATAGGAAAAAACTGCTTTTCTAGATATAAGTAAAAAAATCATGAATATCAGCTAAGACTAGGCGTTCAAAAGACACACAAAGGGGAAAACAGAGATTTTTCCTATACAATTTCCAGTAGATGGCATGATTTGGCAGAGGTATTAATAAATATTGGACACTAGCGACCTCTAAACAAAAGGTTGTTAGGCCTTTCGTCTGCAGGCTTCGAAACTTGCAATCCTAAGTGCGACAGGACATGATAAACTCCTACGCTATTGAAAGAGCATTTAACTTTTAAAGGCTAGTTGATAACATGTTGAATACTGGCTAAGCTTTGTATAGTCAATCAAATACTATTAGAAAACATTTACTTTTTCCAGCCCTAAAGTAGTTGTTGAGCTGGCTTCCACAGACTTTCTTATATGAAAACTGATGCAATTAATATTGGATCCATCCATCCATCGAATACGTTTGCTTACGTTTTGCTAAGCTAGGTACTAAGAATCCGTGAACATAATACTCAACTATTATGTAGTTATTTTCATATATCAATCATAATTAAGAGTATAATATAAGTTGTGATGTGCTGCATCCATTAAAGCTTGAATGTCTCATATACTTATGTATTGAAACAAGCAGTGTTGAAATATCCTTAGACATCAAGAGCTGATGAAGATGTACAAACACTGGACAAACATTAAAAATGATGATTGACTATTTAAGAGCTTAATGGAGCTGAAGATTTCTACAGATGATTCGCAAATGCAAAAAGTGAATGTGATTTTTTAAGTATTAAATTACAGAAAATCGCATTTCATTTGCCATAGATTCGAAAAATTATCTCTCTAATGCAAATACGATTTTCCGAAATTGGTGATTATTAATGAAGATGAAAATTGGATCAAAAGTTATGTTCCTAAGTCAACGATTAAAATATCTTAATAAAAAATGTGGCTCATATCGCCCCAAAAAGTCCTGTCAAACCAAGATCATGGTTAGTGCAATCAGATCTAGATCCAAGGAGCAAAATTGTAAATTTGAAATCTCTTAAGCTACGAATTTCGGGTCATTAAATCGCTTGATAACTCACCCGATTTAGCACCATGTGAGTTTTGGCTGCGCTATAACGAAAATATTTCCATGCAATTAGATGAATTGAAGTTTCATGTTAGTTTTTGGATATGGTACGTTTTTTTATAATAAACATCATCAGTATAACCGGACCTCATGTTTAACATGAACTTTTGTTTGGAAATAATACACTACATCATTGACTTGACCTAGAAATCGTGATTATCGCTCAAATTGTTATATGTAACATAAACCGAAGACCTGATTAGTATTTAATGTAATAAGTAATAAATAGGCATACAATCTTTTTTAAGATCTCTACGTTATATATAATCTATATAATAGTAGGGTGGATTACCATTCAATATAAATAATAAATCATTAAATGATATAAAAAACATGGGGAAACTTTTTTGAATTGATATACTGATGCATGAAAATAAAATGTTGATGCTTTCACTCAATAAAATTCCTCTAAATATCTATCAGATATTCTTAGTCACTGTTCGAATGATCACTTGAGATCAATCTTATAAACACACTGAAATAATTATATTTTTCTTCGGTCTATCTCTTTGGAGGTCTGCCTGCTGATCTTTTGGTAGTTGGTTTCGCCAGCCGACCCTCCGATATGTGCCCTCCATTTTTGTCTGCAGGCCTCTCTAATATCGGAGCTGCCTTTTCTGATTATTTCGAATATTGATCCAAGGGTTTTGTTCTGCTTGTTCTACTCTCGTTCCAGGTGCGAAGATTAATATGGGACGTTTTTTTTTTCTAATTTATTGGGCCAGATAACGTCGCAGAAAATTCCGGGGATTCTTGGAGACTTGTTAGCTTATATGCGTGCTTCCTCATTGGTGTTTCTATTACTTGATGCTATAGTTAATAGATAGTTTAAATTCATAACTATTATTTTATCGTTCATCGCTAATTTGCAGCGTACTGGGTCTCTACTTATTATCATAAACGTTGGGGATAGATATCTTCATATTGAACTGTTCTGCCATTTGGTTAAATCTGAAAAGTCTTCGTTGTAGATTGTATTCACCTGCTAGGAGAACAGCATTGAATTCTATTATTTTTGAACAAAACTCAGAATGATGTTTAGATTTAACATATCTTGAATAAGTAAGTCTTTTTTCAATTAAAGCAATTAAAGCAATTAAACATTTTAATGCGAATGTGGATTTAAATTTGTGTAATAGGAATTTTGCGTTTACAAAACAATTTTCCATTAGAAAGTGGATAATGGAGTTAATTCATCAACTTATTTTTAATTGTCGTTGAACTTACTACTACTACTACTACATACTATTATGTAGAGCTCAAAGGCAGAAGATTGATGCCTAGAACCATAACAACTTATTATTAACTGCATGTTTAGACTGTGTTTCATATAAATTGGAAGCATGGATTTTAAAGCATATTCTATAGATCACAAAACTAACGAAAAAGAGTTAATAAAAACTAAGAAGAGTAAAAAATTACTTAAAGTAATAAAGGAAAAGGAATCTTCGCCATGTTATTAGCATGTAATTAGTAACAGAAAAATAAAAGCTCGAAACACTCAAACATTGACAGGAATGCAGGATATTTTCATATAATTAGTATCGAGATGTGTTTTTAATCCGATCGAACTGTGAATGCATTTGGATAAGAATATGTTTGTTCTGACTAAAAGCACTGTTTCAGTCAATCCGAAATATCTTTCCCATATCATTGGTTACAAAAACAAACACGACATGATACTTTTGTGGATTTGGTTCTAGAACATAGAGAATATCAGAATTCACACGGAAACAAATTTATGTGCTTTATTCTGATAATTGACCAAGGAATAGAAATTTGTTGCATGATAATTCATTGGTTCTAACCGAATCCTTCATAATGAGAAGAATCTAAACAATAAACTCTGGAACATCATTTGTTACCTCATGAGATTTTCTGACAGTTGCATATCGAGCTATAGAACTGTCGTTCGGTTTCTCAAAAATTGTAATTAGTTATTTAGTACAAATTGAACCTTACTTTGAAATTACTATAAAAAAGTATTGCTTTGAAAGAAGTTACACAAAATCAACAAAATTTTCATACAATTATTTCACCATGTGAAACATGTGATGAAACTTTTTATTTTCAATAAACGTGCTTTCTCAATTTTTAAATAAACATACGATATACAAATATATGTAAAATTAATTCATAATTTTCATATAGAAAATCTGAAAATCATCTGAAAATAACCAAAAAAATTAAAAACAGCAAAAATGAGATAAGGTGCTGGAAATGGACACAATTTTTTAATATACAAAGATCATATCGCTTTTTCATGCTGCTTAGGCTGAATTCGTTCATAAATTAATGATTAAATTATATTCTTAATAATCTCAGTACGTAAATTAAAGTAAATTTTGTCGTCCAGATACAGACGCAAAAACATATCCAATGGTTTAAAACCTGGATTTCTAAAATGGAAATACCCATCCATTAATAGAAAAAAATGTATTAAATCCTAACACGTACCACTTTTCAATAGCTTAATTATCCCTGTAAATTTCGAAGATTTTTCATTATATAATTGAAAAATAATTTGTAAACTAATAATTTCCCCTTATCTGTCTAATATGCACTCACCTCTTTGAAAACCTATAATTATTTATTGAATATCATGAAATTTTCCAACATTTGAAAATTTCATTATACATAAATTATTTTACAGCTAATTGGAATGAGAAAGTCAATATATTATTTACATCAGTGGTTTTAACGAAGTTAAATATATCAGTTTCATATAAAATTAGGTTACAAGTCTCACCACTATACATTGTAATCCTTTACCATACACCCCTAATGTGTTTTTAATCAAATTTCTCATTATGAGCCGATCTTAATTTTTAATGAACGGTCGAGGCATAATGACCATCAGGACGGAGGTTGACGTTGAATACAACGTCGTTTTGGACGTCGGGACGTTCTACTCCTTGTGCCCTTATTACTCTCAAGGGTTACAGGAAAATGCCGGGTAACGGTTAATTTTCTCGTACATGAAGGGTTGTGATTTTGGCGGGATTAGATTAATAAAGGAATTTTTTACTGTTCTTTGGCCGTAAGAGGGACACTACCCTTGCAACTTGAAAAGGTTGTGGTCGAAGGGAGAATAAATAGAATATTCTGAATAAAGTGTTACATTATTGAAGTTAACATAATCACTAACTGAAATAAATCAAGTCTTTAATGTGGAATAATTTAGCATTACCACTTTATTTTGATTATGTTCCTATTTTTAAAAATATTTTGAACAACTCAAACAGATTTAACACTTCACTAAGCTGAGTTATACTTCATAGACAAAATTTATTTCAGGGCTAAGAAATATGCTTTCGTCATATCCACGGAGTATCAATTCAAATGCCCCTCAAAATAATTTTTACAATATTCTACGTCACATTTTCTCGGTTTATTTAACTAATGAGCAAAATCTAATCGAGCAATGACATTGGTTGACCCTACTAACACATATTCCATGCAATTGTGAAGCTGGCTTTTGGAGCTTTTCTGTCTTATCTATAAACTTAGCTCTTGATTACTAACTACTATTTTCCTCCTTTATTGCCACCGAAAAGGATGCAGGAACAAAAATATAATGCATTTTTTTAGATACAAAGACAACGACTACGTGTGGTGCGACAATTTAAGTGAATCTTCAAACTATAAAAGAGAGTTAATATTTACTCGGACTATACAACAGGGCTCACTCCAGGGACTTCTTCAAAAGATTAAAAATTCTGACTCTTCCTCCCTTATTCATCTTTGAATCCGTTTGCCTAACTCCGATTACAGAAAGGACGTTGCACGGATAACAACTTACTAACGCAGAGCACCACCTTTACCTACCTATTCCACGTACAGAATTTGCTCAATATTTTACAATGCAAAAAAATGCACAATCACTTGCCAATTTAAATCAATCCATCTTTTCCCGCTTTCCGCAATAATTTGAGGACTTATTTACTGGAGAATGCATTTTATTCTGTAAACGACTACTATTTTAATAATAGTAATTGATTTCGGGAATGCTGCATACTGGTTCAATTTTTTCTATGGACTTATATACTAATTATTACCTAGTACTTTCACCTATAATTTTGTTACTCATTGTGGATTCCTTCTATGTATTGAAATTTTATTTCATTTGTATCTTAATTTAGCTATTTTTATATTTGTTTTGTAGTTTTTACAAGCTTTTGTTCACAAATTGTTACAATTTTTTGACAAATAAAGCATTTCTCTCCCTTAAATTCAATCATTTTTGACATAAATATCGTGAGTGAACTGTCTTGTGTAGCTTTCCCTTTAACTCACAACAGTTTTTTCTCTATAATAAGATTTGGTTTCGGATGAGTCATTTTATTCAAAACAACTTCCATACTGCTTAAGATCCCATACTCTATTACTCTATTATAGTATATTGTTATTCAGTTAGAAACGTCCTAAAGTGCTTATCTACTAGCCGCTTCTACAAACTACTTCATGACCAAGTTGTTTTCGAATAAAAATCTGGATCTTTTCAAAGGGTTTGACATGTTTGACATTATTAAAAAGCACACTCCAATCAAATTTTCGTGAAATACTGAATTTTGTTCTGAAGAAGAAGCACTTCAAGCAAATTCCACGCAAATTTTGATTATTATTTTTTGCAAAGAAGATTGAGATATGTTGTTTGTTTTTGTTAATTATGATTCGTTAATTCATTGGCACGCCACTGTCTCATGCGCATGCAAACACATAGAGAACGAACGCGGTCGCCCAAATAATAACTCGGCGACGACGACGGCGGCAGTAAAATCGGATAGAGGGGGGAGGGAAAAAGAACCAACCCCGTACCCCTCAACGACGACTTGATCAATATCCCTCCTTGGGTATCCCCGAACGGCCGCTCGGCTTCTCTCATTCTCCTCTCTATCCTACCTCCTAACAACCCCCCTTCTAGAGCCCCGATCTTAATTAGGAACTGGAATCTGTGGCGGACACACATAAGGGACGTTAGACCAATATATAAGGCTCTATGGCTGTCTCGCTTGCGCTCGTTCTCTGCTCAATTTCCCGTTCTTGTTTTGCGCTCTGCTCATTTGTGTTGCGATGCTCATTTTCACTTGTCCGACTCACAGCTTAACATATTTCGATGTTGTAATGTTGAACGGGATTTGGGGTCCAACATTTTTAATAAATTCTGACAAGGATGCTATACACAATATTGGACGACGTCTTTGATGTTTCAGGGATGATTACGTCGACCAAATGGCACACGTGCTTTCATGATTACTGAAATAATATCACGACTAAATTACTAACTTATAAACGAAATTTATTCAATCATTGCGTTATGTCAGTTATAATTTCGATTGTGTCTAAAAATGAGGCCTAAATGTCTGAAATCCGTTTTTATTTTGCGAAGAAGAGAATTTATTAAAGGGAATCATTCAGAAAAATATTATCGTCAATATCATTAGAACAATAATGATAATAACTGGAAGTGTCTCTCATTTTTATAAAGGAAATAATTCAGACTGTTTATTATTAAAAAAAACTGCTGATCATGCACTTATTTACTTGCTTATCTTGAGTATAATTGCAAAAATAAGTGAAATTAATTAAAATAACAGAAATTTATTAATTTTTATATTAATATGCAAGTTCAGCTTTACATAAAATTGTTTATGAACTGAAATTATCGAAGTATGTATATAACGCCCACAGCGTGGAAGTGATTCCCTTTTTGTTATTTTTTGCTTTCGTTTTCCTGTCCTAAATTCCTCTCTCTTTGGTCTTCAACCACTTCTGCGTACCTTCTTTTATTTGGTTTTCCTTTTTTCTTGTTCCTGCCTGTTCTATGGCCATCATTTTTTCAGTTGCTCTAAATCTGGAATTCTCCGCCATATTGTCTCAATCACCATTTTAATATCGGACATATAAATCTTTATGTTTCAACTGTCAAATACACTGGATCGTCTACTCTAAAATACTAAATTTGAGAATAAACATCACAAAATAAACTGTGATTTGGAAAAAATTGAAATGACTATTCATATATCAGCCCTACAAACCTATATGGTGCCCGGCTTCAAGATATTCCATTCTTTTTTTGCATTTTTTCCTATTTTTTTGTCTCCAGCCATTTTTTTCTTTGTCTTCTTTATCTCTTTTTCCACTTTCTTCACCTTCCACTACTCTTTTCCCATCTATTTTCTGTCATTCCACCCATATGTCCCAACTATCTGGCTCCACTGTGCTTTAATGATATGGATTATACTCAAATGCTTGTAAAATTATGACAGTTCTCTCCCAGATTTTTCCATAGGTACTTTGTTGTCTGCATATACTAGATATTGGCTGCCGTTAATGGAATTTTGGGTTTTTCACCACTTACTTGAACTAAATTGAAGAATTTTTTTGATAATGGAAGACCCTATATCAGACCTTGAATTCGTTGGAAGCACTGCCCTTGAAAATTACTTTGCTGTCGTTTTTCTTCTCAATTTATTTGGTATATTTAATTCATCTAATGTTCAATATATGGTATCATAGGTCTGTAATCTATGAACAGCATAAACAGACTTTGTTCATTAGCATTCTCTTGTAGTTCTTTCATGTCTATCGACAATATCTATAGTAGAACTCCTTCGGCTCTCTCCTACATTTTCTTTGTGGTATTTTTCTAATCTGTTTTTAAGTACTTTTACCAAAACTTTGTACATGTTACTCCGCGATAGTTATTGCATTTTTCCTTGGAAACTTTCTTATGGATTGGTGTGATTGGTAGTACCAATTTCTAGGGATATTTTCTTCTCGCCATAATTGTGACCACAAGAGCCATCTTCTATCAGATAATTGTTCGCCTCCATATATTAAAGTTAATATTCGAATATTGTTGACATCTGCGCTCGTATTATTCTTCATATGTACATCCTGTCACTTTTTCTTTTGTTCTTTTTTTGTTACCGTTATGGCTAAATTATATAATATGCATTCACCTCAACTTTGTGGAAGCAGTAGATAGAAGTAGATAGACAGAAAACCTTTTATTTAATATATATATATATATATAGTGGGACGGCTGTTTTTTAAAATAATAAAATGTTTATTCTGCTGAATGCGCGTGTTCTTCAACAAAACTTTGATTCCTTCCGGGGTGGCTAAGGAATGTAAAACCAGTAAAACTATCCATATATTTGTATTTGTTTCGTAAATGGATATTATAAGCCCTTCTTCAAAACTCTACCCAGCACCCCAGTGACTAATTTTGCGTTCGAAATTATTTGTTTACAATCCTTCAAGTGAAACTAGAAATAGTTATTTGTATGCTAGAGACTGAAAGTTTTTCAATTACACTGAGGAAAGAAAATAAATAATAGAGAATTATAAACATTTTATTTATTGAACAATATTATGTACTTAATGATAATTGAAATATCAATATTGATTTATTTATTATTTACAAAAAGTAATGTTGATTGTACCTATAGGACAATTATTAATATTTATTGGATTGGATGCAGATGGAAAATGTATATCTCTACTAGATGTTGATGGAATCTCTGTAGATGTGTTTGTGAATTCGATACAATTTGTAGATGTCTTTGTGTCATCTAAGTGAAACGTCAAAAGTCAACTGTCAACATTGAAGTGGCTAGAGTCACATTTAAAGAAGTTAAACTTGTTACTCTAGAGCGTCCCGAAAGTGTTTTGCAGTACGGAACTGTCACTTTCTTTACATGAAACACTCAAAACGCAACTTTCGGTATGTAAATGAATACAGAACGAACAACTTTCAGATGGCGTCGTCTAAAAAAGTTACATTCAACTTCTCATATGAAATAAAATGATTTCTAAACACTTTTTATTCGTACCATCAAATCAACTATTTTTTTTTCAATTATATTTCAATTTATAAGTTAATATTTTCCACAACTTTTAAATTAAAAATGCAGAATCAAAATGACTCGATTTTTATAAAGCTTTCAACTTATCGATGAAGTGCCTAGAAACTACATTATTTTGTACATGAATGACCGCAACATTCGACAATATATCTCATCGAAGTTCTTCGCGTCCAAACTCTGAAAACTAATTTTCCTCGACTGCATAGTCCTTTCAAAAAGGCGCCATTGCCAATACCTCTCACCGGTCTCTATTGGAATTGGAAAGTTTTCTTCGACACCACCTCCTTTCCCTCGACACGTTAGGATAGTAATTACAGTCCCAGAAACCTATAGAATTACATCAATGAAATGCAAAGCTTTGATACACTTGACAGCGTGCTCTAGCAATTTGACATTCGCAATATCTCGTTATACGTCACTTGCATATTCAATACCGTCCAGCTACGGAATATATAGAGATTTTCATTGTGTTACAACAAAGTTTGCAGGTGTTGCACAAAGGCGCCTACGGAATAAGTTGGACAAGTCGTAGCAGGCTAGTTGCAGTCAATACGCTCAATAGAACAGTGAAATATATTGATGAAAATAATCATTTACTGAAAGGTAGTATGTCTTTGATGTTTATATGTTTTCCAAATAATTTAAAAACATATATTGCGTATTACAGAGCTGTACAAATCAATAAACTGAATCGAATCAATTGAGATTTTTGTGAGAAAATGCGCTATAGTCTGGGCGACTTTTCAAACTTGTTTATCATTAATATGGTATTGGATTCTCACCCACACGACTCGCATTTCTTCAAGATCTAAATTTAAAACAGAATAATGTCAAATTTTAAATAAAAAGATTCAGTTCTTCAACCCAACGTGTATTCAATCCGTGGGTATACGTAAAAATTGTCTTATTCGCTATTACAATGTTATTTGAAGATTCTTCTCCAATTGTTTGAATTATTAATTGAAAATTATATCTTAAAACCGTAAAGATCTAAGTAACGCTTCTTCATTAATTTCAAAACGCGAGGATCTTGAGTTTAATAAAATTTACTAATTTTCTAATTAATTATATACTACAATAAATATTTGTTAGAAAAACAAATCAACATTGTCTTATAACAAATATTCAAATGGAAGCTAAAATATAAAACATAAAGAATCCCATATAACATCACAACATCATCAGACAATTCTAAAAGGTCGTAAAATAGTCCATAAAAGCTCATAGCGATGAAACATAAGCTCTCCGAAAACGTATATAAATTTAAAAAAACAAGCTGCAAATGGTCTCACCCTTACGGCCCAACATCCACAACTCCGCAATAAAAATATTCAAAGGTGATGACTCCCACTTTGCACACACGCTCAAAAAATGCGACCCATAATATTTGCAAGTAAAATGACATAAGCGTCCCGACGAAATAAATTCTTTTGTTTCGTCGTTTTTTTTCAGCCATCGTGACGTTTTGCTGCCGTTTTCCCACGAGGAAGTGCTTATCGTCCTTATGGCGTCCTTAGAGCGTCTTATCTTGGGCCGCTTAAGCTCTCTCCACATATCACAGTCATGCATTAGCTTATCCTGTATTTATTTGGAGTTTTGGAAAGAAACATCAAATTCGGTAGTATATAAAATATATAAGTATTGAATTCTGATACATTGAAAATTTTAGAAAGTGAATTAACAGAATATTTGTGAAAAATGGAAGAATTTTGGAAATTGAATTCACTATTTAGACGAGACGCGAGTGAATTTTTGGAATATGGTAAAAAGAGACATAGTGTCGTAGTCGGAAAGCTGTTCTTGAAAGTTTATGGAATGGTTTTCAGTCACCAACCGGCGAAAAGTGATACAATAATCTTATTTTCCAATCTTCGCACATTATAATTAGTTTCGTGCGATGTAGAAAATATCAAACATTTTTCTGCAAATTAATATTTCTAATGCTTCATTGTGCTTTATTCATGATAATTTTAAGGTCCAAGCTTTCACTCTGTACAAAAGCACACTTTAAAAAAAGAAGTTAACCGTTCTGTATACGAGAGTTGCTACGTAAGTTTTTAGATAGATATGTCAAAACTGAACTGAATATGTTACAAGTGGTGAAGGTACTCAGAACGTGTTGTCATACGAAAGCTATTTGAGATGTTTACAGACATACAGACTTTTAATGAGTACCATCTCGTGCCTCCGTGTTTCGCTGGTTTTTCGAATTCAATCGTGGTCGCACTTCGCTACAAGATGAATTGCCTGAAGGTCGTTTTCAATCGGCTGTTATTAGTGGCGAATTCGCGATTCGCCAAGAATCATGGATCTATACATATGAATCCGAAACTAACCAACAATAGACGAAGCACTTCGAAGCAAATGGTCTATTGTATCGGTATAACTGGACATGTCACCTCCGTTCCAACTCTGAATTGGTATACCAGCATTTGTTTGCCAGAAGGGTTCGAAACCATTTGCAATGGATTAGTTATCCATCGTATAGTCCTTGTTTGGGAGAGAGAAAGAGAAATGATTTATAGTTAAAACATTGTTACAATTTGTAGACAAAAGGTCAAAGTTTCTCTACACATGAAAAAGGGGTTAATGCGTTTTTTGGAGGTACCTCAATCAGGATAGGAACAATGAGTCAACAATTGGTTCAAACGCATGCAAAAGTATATTGATCTTAATCATATTGAGAATATTTGAAAAACAATAAAGCCATGTCCAATTGTGAATATTTGTTTTTATTTGTCTATCTTAGAACATTATTAATAGCCTTCGTATTAACTGTGGATTGAGGATTCTTTTTAGGAAATAGTTTCAGCCATTTTGCGTTTTACCTAGATCCAAAAGTCCTCCATCTAGTTATCATATTTTTGTAACAAAATATTCAACGCAAAGAGATTGCATTTCTGAAACCAGACTGGGTCTTTTTGAGTTCTTCTTATTTGAACCTAATTCTGCCATATAGTTTTATCTATAAGACTTTTCAATTCAATTCACAACCGTTGTTTAAGATAAGATTATGTTAGAATATTATGAATAATCATATCACATATCACTGTATACTTACAAAATAGCTGACTAACTTCAATTTTAGTTTGATAGATCAGAGCAAAAGGTTGAAAATTTTTCTAAAAGAAATATTACATGTAATAAACAATATCTTTAACATACAGTATCATTGGAAGTAAATATCTATTTCGTATATTCTTGATAATGTAAATATTTGTCTTCCTAATCTTCACCCTTGCACTAACATCTCTGCGAATTTCCTTATCTTGGGGCATCGATTTTACCCCCTTTTTCGATACACACAATAATAGCCAAGGGACTGGTGACCAGTTAGCTTGTCTTGTACCCAAGAGACTACCGGCCATTTCGTATAATATTGGTCAGATAACCTCTTTATATACAGAGTAAATTTTTAGCCTGATAACTAAACAAATTGAAAGATAGTAATAACCAAACTAAAAAGTGAAAAAAAATTGTTGACATAAGAATAAAATATATTATATACTCTCAATTTACTCACTTATTTATTCACTACCTCTAATTTTAATACTCTCATGCCAAGGATATAAAAAAATAATGAATCCTGCCACATATAATCAGGATAATCAGATATTTTGATCGAATTACTGCCTTTCAAAAGTTTGCAAAGTTTAAATTGAATCTAATCGTAAATCTAGGCCAAAATTTAGTCAGACTAACAAACATAGAGATGAAACTGATGAAAGCGTCTTAAAAATTATAGGCAACGTCATGCTGATTGTCTGGAAAATATGCCGATTTCACTCATAACTCATAACAAAGAAAATACACGGTATATTAAATGTAACAACCAGTACATTTCCCTATATTTAGGTTGTTACAATATGCAGTTTACCAAATTATATATCGAAATCGATAAGTAATAAACACTCTGTATATTGATATATAATGATGAAATGATTTTTTATTTTATTTTTTGAGGTTTCAAACTAATTGTAAGGGAAATCGTCGCCTAGCACAAAGAGCAAGCTAAAAATCTTAATATTTTATCATAAGCCTCAATGCGATTTTTGTCCAAAAATTCAATTGATTGTGCCCTTAAAGATAATGCAGAGTGACCTTATTAATACCTTATTATGTGATATGTCTTTATGGCCGTTCTATGTTTGATGAAATTTGATCGTTCACTAAAAATGCGACAACTTTGTTGCATATGTCGCTTTCATTGGTTATCGAATGCTTGTTAGTAGTATACTGCATCATCGATCAAATCTATCAAATGAGCTGTGTAAACACTATAGACAATTAAAATCTATGTTCAATTCCACTAGTCATCCTGTAAATTAATAAAGAACAGGATTTGACACTTTTTATTAGCCACCCTGTATAAAAAACGTTCATAATGATCTAGTAAGTGGATATGAATAAATGAAAGGTTCATGTTTGAATATTTTTGTATAACTTGGGTTTAAAAGAAATTATGAGGATCTGTCGACCGTATCATGAACACATATACTGTTGTTTGATGTACTATGAAGTTTCCCAACATAGATAATCCTAAAATATCATCACATTAGTCCAAAATCATGCACAAACATTAAATGCACCCGTACCCCATTGAGTTATTCAATGGACAAAGTACAGAAAAATACGCTGATTGTTCTTTACTATTTCAATTGTTTTTGGAGAAAATGCATTAATCCCAATTTTCACTTTTTGTTTTCGACGTTGCCTTGTAGGCTATTTTTGAAGTTTATCCCAAGCATATGATACAAAATGCAAAAAATATTCTTCATCCTATAAATATATAAAAATTGAGAACGCTTCTGATCAATACATCATAACAAAAAAATCGATCATGATTTTCATTGAAAATTAACAAATTTCAACTGTCAACTGTTCTTTTTTTCAAGAATTGTCTTCATATGAAGACGTAGATGCTCCGGTGATCTAGTCGATTTATTTCCGTTTCCAACAAGTTCTGCTCGAAGGACTTCGTGAATGTCCTTTTCGTGTTTTTTAGACGGAGAATGAAAATTTAATAGTGACATGAAACGCCTCGAGGTCAAGTAGCGTGATAGATTTACTACAAATGGTTCGAGGAAATAGAGATATTTTTCTTAACAGATAAATTGATGAAGTAAACAGTGAGTTACCATTGAAAAAGTTATATGGAACTTATAATCATTGAACATAAGTGAAACGGAAATTTAACAAACAAAAAATTTTAACAACAATCAATGGCGGATGATGATTATAGTTTTCTTTCAAAATAATAACAAGATAGATCCAATTTCAGAACCTGAAAACTTACTACTACTTCGTCAAAAAATATCGCACATCTTGGAGTAATTGAGAAACTATAGTCAGTGAAATATCATTGATAAACCAAATGATTCATTTGAAGTTTTTTTGAATGATTAAAATTTTACTCGCACATTTATGAGCGTGAGTGTGTGTGAAGAAAATGGCCTGGAAGCAAGTCCATCATCTTTAGAATTCTCCAATAATTCGACTCAAATTTATCAATAGATCCAAAGTATCACGGTTATCTATGTTAGGTTTCATGGTAGGCAGTAGTTTTGTTTAACAATCGACTGTGTTAAATTTTTCATTTCATAAATTTTATTACTGCGCCAAAAAAATGTGATCAAGATCAGCATGAGAAGTATCATCGCAAGTACAGCTTGATGATTGTATGATGTAAGGATAATTGAATAAGTCTGAAGAGAAGAAGCAATTATTTCTTTTAAAAAAAATCATAGAGAGAAAGAGAGATTCGTTGGTCTAAGTTTGGTAGGATGAGGAGGATTTCTGTAAGGAATGTGGTTTGTTTGAGTAGGCGCTGATATAGGAATAGCTCCTCTGCAGGGCTGGGGTTGTGGTGGTTTTGTTGAGCTGTGTTTACAAGTGAAACTTGTAAGCAAAAACGGACCTTCTCGTTTTTTTTTCATTTTTGGTGGTTTTATTGTTTTTCTTTTTGGTTTTTTGTAATGTTGTGATTTTTAAATTTAATTTGGGGTGAGCGGGTACAGCTACGGCTGCAATATTGCACCAGGTTGCAGGGAAACCACAGAAAACCTGCAACACCGACGATCTACGAGCTGTATAGGGTGGGTGTTGGGGGGTCGGAATATATCTGATTGATATGGGGGAATTATCGAGGAAGTTGAGGTAAATTTCAGGGTTATCATCGTGCGCTGTTGCTAGCAGTCGAAGTGGCGGATAAGGGAGTTTTTTTTAGGTTTCGAGTCAAGGGGCCGCATATTGTTGACCCAGGAGATGAGAAGGGAATTAGTTGATTCGATGGTGCGAATCACATAGCGGGCTTGGAATGGGGGTTATGTCCGTATTGACATAAACGGTGTTGCTAGGGCTAAATCTACACTTGTTTTGGCAGTACCTGAGAATGGACTGCTCGCAGGTCAGGAGAATTTTGAGAAGATATTCGGGCAAGATGCTGAAGAAGTTTGCTCTATATTCGATAATGGGGTAGATGTATGTTTGATACGTATGAAGTAGGGTGAGGAGGTAAAAAAATCATAGTATAAATAACAAGACATCAGAAAGAGATTACATCAGCTTCAAATTTGTGAAAAAAATATGTAAAGACCACATAAAGAATACCAAAAGAATGGTAGGTAGCACAAAAATGGATCGACTAAGTAAAATTAGCAGAGACAATAGAAAATACAATAGAAGAATACATGAGGAAAATAATTATACAGTTGAAGACAATAATAAAATAATGAGTTATGTATTCATTGATTTTCAGTTAATTTTTGATTCTATAAACAGAAAAGACCTTGTACTGGTAATGAAAAATTGAGAACCTTGATGAAAACTAAGAAATTTGTTTATAATGATGATGAGAAATCTTACAATTACGGTGAAATAGTTAGAGGAAAGTATTTCTAATATCTAATAAAGGAATTGAATAAGAGACTCATCATCAACAAAAAACATTTAATTTATTTATATATTATGTAATAAAGAAAATTAAGAAAAAAATCTCAAAATGAGAGGAAGACAAGGCTGATAATGTTGCCGTTATTACCAAGATAATAAAAAGTAGTGACAAAAATGGAAATGAAGAAAAAATACAAATATCAAGATTTTGGAGTTGAATTTCACATATTAACTACGAAGCAGATAATTGTTGTTAATCTATGAAACAATAATCAAGAAAGAAAGCGGAAAAATTTATTGATTGCATGCAAATAAAAAAATGAAAGGTAGGTAAACTGATTTCCTTGAGTCTCTGAAGATGATAGTAAAACGTGCCATTGTTATTATAAGTATTGGTGTAGTGATAGTGAGTATTATGTTCATTAGGCTGTAATCACTCTCAAAGTCATTCGGACTAAGTCACTAGCTGTAACTATTTCAAATAACTCGGCAAAATTAAACACAGATTCAAAACATCATCTGTATAAAGTTAGTCTCTGTGTATTCCCCGAAGGATATGAAAAAAAGAGTGGCAGGAGGAATCGGGGGAGGTTCAAGTTCGTTAGTCTTCTTGAGATCTGACAGTTCCTTATTGAAAAATTGGCCCGATCGAAAGTAATTAATTATTTTTGGCGTTATCGAGCCCCAAGTACGTCCTCCCGTTCCCCTCCTTCATCTGCCTTTCTTTCTGCTAATTCATGGACCGCGAACGAGTCATAAAACAGAGTGTGCTTTGGAGGTATCATAGACGTACGTCCGCACAAGGAAATATAAAAATCTCCACATAAATTGAAAAAACAAACTTCATTCTGAAATATAATAATCATAATTTCAGTATCTATTTGGAACTAGATTGGCGATGCATCTGTTTTGATAAACCTGCCAATAGAAGCGTTGTATTTTTTGGCAAAATCATTATCAAACTAAAGCAGGATATGAAAATAATATCCACGTTTTATCTTCGACTATATTTTCAAACACAAATTGATAGGTATAGTCATTGTGACTTCCTCTACGTTAAAAGTAATAAAATATCTCAAATTTGGAGCGTTTTATATGATGGAACAAAAACGTGGATGTATAGAATACTAACTGGTCAATCGAGGCGCTTCATGTATATACCTCTGTGAAACCGTTTTGCCACTATCAACTCATTGTAGCTTTTGGTTTCTTTGTATAAAAACGATTAATTCTGTTTTAATCACTATAGCTTTAAGGCAGAAAGACTATTGCTTCTGGAACTTCTCATTTTTCAAGAAGACGTCAATGTTTTGCTGTAGCACTGTTCTCCAACAGCTTTGGCGCAGTTAATCCGCCAAGTTAAAACTGTTTGGAGTTAGAAGCCACAAACAAACATTGGCTTCTTCGTTCTGTCGATGCCTAGAGGTGTACAGGAATGGAATTTTTCATGGGATCGCTAAAAATATTATACTTTTCTACTAAATCTATTTTAATATAGTTTCTTCCTCTCTTCATATTACCAGTTATCCAAGGTAATGTCTAATATCACTGAGTATGTAATTAGCATTTTTTACATATTTTCAAATCGACTATGTTGTGAAAGTTAACCGACTATATTTTTTTTTAAATATTTCAAGATTTTATTAGTTTTCATGAGAAAAAATAATATTATGAAACAGCCATTTCAAATTCTACATATCTTGACAATTTTCTGTGTATCGAATGACAATATACCACAAATGAATGTTTAAGTAATAATGTTGATACAAAAGAAAAAAAATTGGAAAAAAAAGATTATAATCGACAATGAAACCATAAAAAAACTATCATGACTACATTTTAGCCTCATCTTATGGGATGATCATAAAACCCGCTATATAAGCAAATAATGTTCTACCCCTGACAGGAAACAGCAGAGAAAATCTGATTGAGCTTAGTCAAGGCATACTCTGTTATTAAGGCGCTCGTGCATGGCCACCTATATACATTAAGACGGTGGCTTAAAGACTTTGAATGATTTATAAAGCAAAAGGAAATTTTATTACCAGACGCCGCGTCGTAGAACTTAAATGAGATTTTAAATGGCGAGACAGCCAGAATCAACAAAAAAATACAAAATTTCTTGTGAGTATCCATCGTATATATAAATATACTTTATTCGTAGAATATTTGTGATATATTTTCACGTGGTACTTGAAATTTTTTCTAGGTGAAAAAATATAGAGAATAGGTTATCTCTGTTCATACAATTTCATACAAATACGTACGTAGTTTTTATTTCTTCGACAATTTTCAAAAATTGTTTTAAGTGTTCTATATTTTAGAATAATTTAGGTTTAGTTTTGATATGAATTTTTGTAAATAATAGAATAATGGAGAATTATTTTTTGCAGATTTTACACAACCTCCAAAAACGAAGTTGGTGAAAATTATGGACAAGGTGAATATACTCTTTGGATTTTATTTCACGCGTTCTAGAAATTTTGTATGAAAATTGTGGGTTTTTCAGATTAATTTCATTTTATATTTCAAAGACTAAACAAAAAATTTATGCGGCAAAATCTGTACTGGGTTTTTGGATATAAATTGATTCCACTTTTAATTTTTATACAACGAAACATACTGGAATTTTCAAAAAATCTACAAAAGTGATTCTACGTAAGCAAATATATACAGTGTGTGACATTCAACGGTAATTAATGGAAATAATAATAGAAAATAAGTGGATACATATGGTTATATAAAATAAATAACTTTCATATCTCAACATTGTAGTAATTTTCAAAAACTGTACCAATTTAAGAGAACTGTGAAATGCCATTTTCCGGATTCAAATTAGTATTATAAAGTCTACAGTACAGTACGAAAAAAAATATTTTTCAAATGCATTTTATCAAACGTGTCATACAGTTTTTTGATTCAGAAAATGAGAGAAATAAACAATTTGCATAAATCTTAGCAATTAGTGGAAAAACACTATCAAAAAATAAGAAATATGCACTATTTTTAAAAAACGAAGTTGATCCTGTAACCTAAATTTGATTTGTTGGACCATTTTGGAAGAAATTATCTAATTTCGTAGATTTTTTTGATAAAATATGAATTACAAAATTATATGGGATCAAATTATTGTGAAAATTTTTGCACATTAGATCGGTTCAGTTGAAAACCAGGAGACTAAAGCTACTCAACATATCACTTTCCGTCTCTGAAGTTGATAATAACTTGGTAATCGAAACGCGCTTCAGACAGTGTAATTATGAGTGCTGGTATAGTGATAGTTTGAACAGTGCGTTTAGAATAAAATATTCTTGACCTCATTACTAGATGCTTTGTAACTATATGTTAGTATTTAAGAAAACAATTATATGACGAAATGTAGCAGCAAATGATTCTTACATATTAGATTGCAGTACGAATACTCACATTGGAATTATCGTAAAAAATAACTCAAATAAAACTCCAACCTGTCAATCAACTCTTCAGATTGCTCCTAGTCGTCTATTATCACCGAAGATTAACTTTATGAGAGTTTTAGCCCGTGTCCGTGGTCTCTCGAGAATCTCCGTTGATTTTTATATCTGATTTCGGGCACGTTCTTTTCGACAACGACGTGACGTTCGAGTGGTTTTCAAGTAGGACACAAAAGTCCGTTCAGGAAGGAATGATTGCCGTTGAGAATATTTTTAAGGGGGTCGAGGAATCTTCGGGAGAAAGTAAATGATCATTTCAAAAAGGAGAAGTTATTAATTGTTCCAGAATTTCGTATGGAACGTTTAGTTTTTAATGACTGCTCATGATTTTCCCACATTTTTTAATAAAAATATGTTTTTTGTACTACAGTGAATGGAACTTGTATTGTAAGTTTACTAAAGAAGCTTTTCGATTATATTTTATATAGTCATTTATCGACTACCCTTTGGCAATTAAAACTACCCCTACGCTAACAATGGGGACAACTCTAATCGTGAAGCCACTGAATCTCTATGCAAAGTATCTATCGGTAACAACTGCCACTATTCTGCAATCACAAGGTTTCTGTAGAGCAGTTGAGTATGAATAAGTGGCTACTAATAAAGGATAAGATCCTCAAAAACTAAGCTAAGGGTGGGATCGTCCAAACTTCTACAACTTCAAAACCAAATTTTATTATATTCCATGATAGGCGAGACTAGAAAAATGACTCTCCTAATTTTCTAGTCTCAAAAGTACCCGTTTCATCATCGATGAGCCAACGGAGAAAACTCAAATGCTCAACTTCCCAGCTATAATATTTCAACAGACATTTAAAAAAAATTGAGCCCAAACTAGATATATAATCATCCAGAAGCAGAGGACAAACAGATCTGTACTGCTGCGACAGCCTACAAGCTCTCAAGTTGGTACAAAATAGTATTGGAAGGCTAACTACTGTCATAGTTGTGGGGGTCATTAGGCATTTTGTTACCCAGGAAAATAACAAAGCAAAAAGAGATGTTACGAGTCGTTATGAGGTTCCAAAATTGTTCTACTACCATGTTATATACCAAAACCCTCTTCAGGTGATCATCAAAGGTACTGGGGACAGATTCAGCTTCGAGGAACTAAATTAAACTAAAGTAAACTCCATGTATTGGTCAGCTGGGTTCCTCTCTGGAGCGTTAGAGAGGACATCCTGGGAAAGAGCGCAGGAGAATACATCGAAGTCATGGAGACCTACTTCGCTCAACGAAATAAGTCTACATTATCTGTATCCTTCATTCCCCAATACTCCAATTAAACATAATAATATTAATATTCAATTGTAATTAATAGAAATCATCAACACACCGTTTATTGTCACTTATTTGATATTATTCAACATTTTACATATCATCCGTTTATTTAATGATAGACGAGCTAAGAAAGTTTTCCCAGAAGGCTGTGCAATTACAGGAGACAAGTGAATGCGTGATTGCGCCAACCACGATTCGATTTTTCAATGTCGCACACATCCGCAGTTTTATCTGACTGATCGTCATCTGTTCCGCGGGTTGCTCGAATGACATCCTTCTCTCATCCATCTTGAAGAGTGTGTCTGGGATCAGTAGTAATAAGAAGACTGATATGATAAGATGTTGGCAAGGGGTGAGGGAGTTAGGTGTGTTCGTTATTGGATGAAATATGGTTTGTTATTTCTTTGTTATTTTTAGACGCACCCAACAAACGATGTTTATGAACCTAATTATAGGAAAAATTTGACGTGATTGAATTTTGGATTTGTTTAAATAATAGAATAAGAATAATATGTTAATGTAAATTGGAATTAAATAATGTAAAACTGTATCAAATTTGTGAATACCCATTACAGACGCAAAATATGGCATCAGCAGAATGTATAATGTAACAAATAAGAAATGAAATTAGTCATCTAAATTACCGTTACATAAAAACATTAGAAATATAGCGTCATGGTTTTTATGGTGAAATTATGATTCATTGAAACGATTAAGTCGATTAATATGAATTTGTCACAAAAGTTTTTACTCTTATTAGTTCTATCATGAGTAACGATTAGGTAACATAGTTGTAATTGTACACCAATTGGTATAAAATAACACTCGCGTTTTCCAATTGACCTTCAGTCTCTGAGAACGATCATTTGGTTATCAAAACAAATGACAGACAGTGTAATTGTGACTGTTGGTATTGTAGGTACTATAGTAAACAGTATGTTCAGTAGTCGTAATTCATCATAGAACCAATATGATTAGAAACATAATGACAGTTTCATATGGATAGAAGCCGACTTGTCAGTCGAACCAGTGTGTCAATACAAATATCACCAACGGTATCATAAATTCAAGTTTAGTTATGTATATTGACTGACTCAGTACCTATATCCACTAGGTGGTGACTTTAAACATTGTAGTATATAGCAAGTGCTTCACGTTTTTAATTTTAAATATTATATTACGTAATTCTTTGTTTGTGTCCAAGTATGCTCTCGAAATGATACCGATTAATTTGTTGGTCACCATTAACTGTTTTTATCACAGTAGCATGATATCCAATTCTTCTTTAACGCAGTAGTTATCGCACTCCGCTTTTCGACTATTTGAAATGGGAATCTACTTGTTTCTGTGACTATCATAAGACGTAATAATTGGAAGATTCTTGACACGCTGCTTAACAGACTCAAAATACAATTGATCGTAATAATAAATTACACTTAATTGATTAAACTATTCCTTTTAACATCAAAAGTTAATATACATCTTATGTGTAAATTTAGGATAATGGGTTTATACCCCATTTATAAAGGTTTCTTTCCTTTTCAATGATGAGATTATATTTTTCAATCCAATACTAGTTGGGATCTTAATCTCAATCTTAGATTATTCATGATATAACATATGAATTAGTTTAGAAATTAACCTATGAAGAATTATTCCTTATAAAATCTAATAAGAATATTTTGTCCACAAAAGCATCATTAAAATACTTCATTACTCAAACTGCATCCTCTACTATTATTTTATTTATTGTAATTATATCATTAATCTCTTCAGATTATATTCTTCAGATTATATCCCCAATAATTCTGATGCCTGATTAATAATAATTATGAATTCAGTTCTATCAACTAAACTAGGAGTAGCTCCCAAGAAATTTTTATTGTTATAATTAATGGAAGAAGCAAGATTATTTCTACATCAAAAATTGAAAAAATAAATAAATTAAGAAAAAGTATAATGAAAAAGGAAGACGACCTGAAGTCTTTTTTTCATTCAATAGGTCGAAACATCTATTTTCATCTGTTATTTTAAACTGATTTTTTTATCAAAAAATACCCAAATTCAAGACAAAGAACGTATAAAAAGGAAGTGAAAAGTCAAATCGACATGCATCCATATATTTAAATATATAAAAGAAGGTAATGTTACTTTTGTGTAATTGTTTACTATTTTTTACTACAATCTATATTTCAAATAAATTCTGTTAGCGACTTTCCAGAAGATATAAAAATTTGTAACTAGAGAAAACGTTGAGAATAGGAGAATGCCATATAAATATTATAAAGAAAAAAACATAAATGCATCATCTACAAAGAATATGAATCATCCATGTAGTTAATAAAACATTTCTAAAGCTTCTGATGAAAAATCGACTTTATCTTCTTCAAAACAAACTTACCAGTATGTGTTTTCAAATATATTTCTCTCTGTTTCAGTCATGAGGGTTGTGTCCTCTTTGGAATATGTATATTTCTTTTTTTATTGTCTCCTTCCCTAGATTTCAGCCTGGTGCAACTGTACGTGAAGATGTTGGTCTGTGACTTATTTGATGATTTGAAGACCATCTTATAAGCAATCGGTTTCTACTTATTACCTTGTGTATTTCTACCATCACAATAAGCCTGTTTATATTGTCATTTAGTCGTGTAGCCACGTGACCAAAATATCACACTTTCTACATGCACAATGATGATAGTCTGGTGCTGTTCCAGCATAAACTAATTAGTTCTTTTCGAAGTTCAGGTAATTCTACGCAATCTTCAAATAATGTTTAATATTTATCTCTGCCACCATTTCCACCGACCACTCAATGGTCCAAAATCAATTTTTCATTGCATGTGAAATAACAGACAATCTCAGCTGGCTTCCATCGCCACACCAAATAAGCCTTTGAGCAAACCTAGTTTATCTTGAGATTTATTTCAATATGAGCGTCAACAATCTTATCTTTTGCGACATCTGCATGTTATATATTATTATAGGATTATATTTAATGTGAATATTCATGGTGCTTTTTCCCATGTGCTCTTGAAGACTCTTAAAGAAACGCAACTGAACGAAACATGGATCTTCCTCGTCACCTTTGTATCTTGAACGTTGAACATCTTCGTGTGATGCTTTAACGTCGGTAATGGATCAAAATTTCATTTATTTTTTATGATTGTTTTATACTACCTTGTCAAAGAATTGATCCTGAAAAAATTATTCATGATATATATTATAATCTGATAAATTTTTGATACCAATACTGTTTTATCTACTTTCTAACCTACTTCATATTCTGAAATTCTTAAATTTTGTAATTCCTTTGTAATCTCATCTTATTTAAAGGACGAGTAGACATTATAATTTCTAAAAAATAAAGTATATTCTCGATCGTTAAGTTTATAAATATTCCACCTTTAGCTCATTATTTTTCTAAATATTGTCGTTTGAAAGGCCTATTAAAAGTTTTACTTCTGCGTCGCCATCATCATCTATAGAGAGGAGAGTATTAAACATCATTTTAACAAGCAAATTTTCCGAGTTCTCGACTTTCAATCGTTGTAATAATTAGAAAATCTCCCATACAAGTTGATCTGATTATTTTTCGACGTTTTTCCTTTTGCTATGATACTTTCAACAACCAAATAGAAAAAATATCTTGGAGCGACAATCCAATATATTTAATTAGATCAAAAACTCAATTTACGAATTTATGAATATTAGAGACTCACAGTTCAAAGACCAAGATCCTTGGAGTATTTCATAATTTGAACCTCTCATATGTGGATGGGAATCCAATTATGGGTTCTGGGTCCAGTGGTTATTTTGACGAGCTGACGTTGTCTGAAAAACCGGACTGTTCCTCACAGCGATCATTCACTAGTATAGGATTTTCTTGCACTCCAGCACAAACCTACAGTACATCCTTACGGTTGTTATGTATATTGACATATATATTTCACATCAACAATCCAATACATTCAATTGGATATTATATTCATCTGATGTTATCCAATCTATGTCAATAATATTTAGTGCTGTTACAATTTTATGGATTTTAATCCTATTTGTTTCAATTTAAGACTCAGTCACGAACATTACATTACAATAACTGTTCTGAAGACTAGATGGAAGGAGCGGACAACAGATATACGATGGAATAATACCTAGTTAAGTAGTTAAAATAAATACGGTAGCTTTGAGATAAAACTATTATTATTATTTCAAAAAGGTTAGCTCTCAATAAATGCTGTGAGTCCATTAATCGGCGTAAATAATGACACGAAAATAGTACACCACTATTTAAGGCTGGATAAATTGATGAGTTTTCGAGAAATTTGAATATATCAACAATATCAAAATCTATTTAGCATCCCAGTGAACTATGTTTTAAACATTATAACCTCAGCATCATGATGATGCAGTACTTTAACATTAACTTTTACGATAAAATGTTATATGAGCTTTAAAATTAACTGACAACTTCAGATAAAAAAGGAAGAAAAACTGGAAAGTTAACGATACAACGTATGTAGCCTTGCTGTACCCAATATCGAAAGCAGTGATATTAGTACTTATAAATAAGGAAGATGAAACAAGTACCATAGTAACCCTATGGTTCACGGCGGTGGTGGTAAACTCGTCAGCAAGTGTAAATTGTTCACCAGAATTTAAGGGTTAATTTTAATCCTACAGGAGTTTTTATATCGGAAACTAAAATCAAATTTCACACTTTATTTTGAATAGTTTATTATGCAACACGGACATGTGATGAGAATGGACCAGAACAGGTGGCCGAATAGAAGAAGACGAAGAAGACCTTCAAGGACTTGGAAGGAAGGAATTTAACATGCCATGAAAGGACGAATTTACATCTGTCCCTCCAAAAATTCCGTAAAAAGTACCAGTATATCTATTTAAAGGTGAAAACAGAGCACAACGCTGTGTTTTGTCAGTGAAATGTTTAATTTTGAATCCATTATATCAATTTGAGCTATCACAAATTCAACATTTTAAGGTTTGTTATAAAGGAAGATGGCTTCAGAAGTATCAGAATCAACAAAGAAAACAAAAAACTATATTTATTATTCCACGTAATTCAGCTCCATACACTTTTCCCAGCTATGTGCATTGTCTTGATGAAACAACACTTTCTTCTTAACCCAATGCCGCATTTTTTGCATCATTTTTTCGCTCAAACATTGCTATAAATTTGCATGATACTCGCTGTTGATAGTTTTTCCTTTTTCAAGGTAGATATTGGAAATTATTCCACGCGCATACCAAAGAACCGACGCTATGAACTTGCCTGCAGATGGAACCGTCTTTGCCTTCCCTTTTGCCCTTTTCAGTCCCTTGTTTTAATTGTTCTTTTGTTTCGGGTGTGGAGTGATGGACCCACGTTTCATCTATAGTTATGAAACGATGCAAAAATTCGGCTTTATTTGTGCGAAACATTGCCAAATAATCGGTATAAACAGCTGTCTCCAAATTTTCGGTCAAGATGCGATGTACCGCACTTGACTACTATGTTTGCTAGCTCGCGAGCATCCAGTACCTCTTTGTGGATTTCCTTCAACATTTCTGGAGTCTTCATCTCATTTTGTCGACCACTGCGATGCTGGTCTTCGCACGGCTTCGTTTAAACTCTACTACCCAAAATTGCACTGTTGATAACGAATTGAATCTAGTTCATCTTTTATATTGGTTGGGCTATTGCTTTTCAAATAAATGTATTGTATAATATAACGATGACCAATTTTTTCCGTGTTTACAAATTCACTGGAAACTTTCACTATTGATGGCTACCAAACAAATACTAAACGACGTGGCGTCTTCAAGCTCGAAATATAATAGATTGTATACTTACTAATACAGTGGTATTTTTCAAGCAACAACCGCTATCCCTAGATCGGGCCAGGTACTTCTGAAATCATCCTCGTACTTTCCTTCAATAAATGCAAAATTCTACTCTTTACAAGAAAAAACTGCTGAAGAGTTCTCCGAAGAATAATTTACAATTGACTAGTTATTGACAATTATAAAAATATTTACTAGTACATTGCTTCATCTATTCTTCTACAATATGGAGAATAAAAACATACAAAGCGTTTAGTTTATATAGTCCGTAATGGTAAATACCTATTTCTAATAACGAATTTTGTTGTCGTTGATTTTCCACTCTTTTCAGATATATTAGTTCCATGTTAATTAGATTTCGTAGTTTCTAGCTCAAAATCGTTAAAAATTAAAACACAAACCGCACAAAACACCTACCAATTTACCAACTGAATAAAAAAAATACTCATTTCTTGATTGACAGCAGCAAGCAACCGGCTGTTGTATACATCAGGGCGAATACGAAATGGGCGACCTTATACTTCATTTTAGATATTGATAACACAGGACCGACTTTATTTACCATTCATAGTTTGTAGATTATTATGGAATGTTTAAAACGTGAGAAAATAAGTTTCAAATCTGTTGTATTGTCCACATTGTATTGGTTAGTGGTAACGTTAACAGTTTCATTTCAAATAGTCAATTAGTGTTTACATTTTAACCTCAAGGGATATTGTACCCCTGCACCAAAGCTATTTTTATAATCTATCACTTGCATTTCAAAGAAAAAGGCTAAATATCTATGCTGGCTGGCTTCGAAGAAGTTAGATTCTTGCTCATACAAGTTTCTGAAGCATTTACGTATGAATGACGAAAAATTCTAGAACTAGATGAGATTTTTTTCCTTTTCCCATATATTTTTTTCTGAACTAAAGCAAAATCAAAGTAACAAAGGGAAGTTTTTAAGTGCTCCAGCTAAATCTAAAAAATTCGGCACAAACAGGCGTTTTTGCTTCTTCTATAATGAATACATTGGCCTATTCATTACTTTGATTCCTGAACTATTAACTCAGATTAAGAGGCGTTGGTATCAGTTTGACTATCAAATTCAAATATTTTCCTGAAATTCTCATTTTTGAGTATATACAATACTCGCCCTTTCTTTGAAAATGTTGTATATTAATCATCAACACCGAATCAATAACTTTTGATGCTTTCCATATAAATTAGATAATAATACAAGATAATTAGTATCTACTTCGTTTTACTGCAAATATAGAGAGAACATTGACTTTTGAATTGGACTTTCAATTTCCTGTAATTATAGAAACCACTTATTATTCCAAACTATTTTTTTTTTATATGAAACTACATATTTCGGCACTGCCCTATGGTAAATTCGCCCCTGGACTCTCATTTGCGGTGGATAGATTGATTTGTACTCGAGTTTGAGTCGGCAAATATTGAAATATGCACCCCCTTGTTTATTATTTTGATTGACGCGTTTGGAAAAGCTAATTTAGATCTTAAAAATGACACCCGTCTTGCCTCTTTCTTCCTTGGTGCCTGTAAGACGGATTACAAGACTGGAAATTCGGTGGAAATTTAAGGAAATTCGATTTTATTTTATGAATATGCTTATCTGGAAGGATTTCGATTGATGACAGATGAATAAAACGGGGAAAGTATAACAACATTTGGCGTTATATGATGAATTAGCTGAATTAGAGATGTCAAAAATTTAAATGGGAATCTCTTATATGGAAAATCATACGAGCCTCAAAACACTATACATAGAAATTACCAATTATAGATCCAACAACTGCTTCCAAGATTAAATTAACAAAAATTGAATATGAAATTGAAATCAGAAAACGATCTGCGATTGATACTATCTTAAAATCAATGTATAAGTTGTTGACGACGAGAATGGGTAATCACAACATATAAAATAAAATCTACACGCTCCACACTACAGGGGGGAGTAGTAGCTCCCCTACTTTAGACATTAATGGTGGATGAGTTAATTCAGAGACTCACTAAGCTTGGATTCAAATGATGATGACAGTGAAACGAAAATTCGAGAAGATATTGAAAGATTTAGTAGAAGAAGTTTTCAGAATTATTGACTCATAGTTCTTGCCAGTTGAAATAGTTTCTAGTAAATCATTATAGGCATTGATGACGATGAAACACTAAATATTATCATAAATCTAACGTCTTTTCACATCAACTAAAAAGACTCAAGTTATCTGAGGAAGTTGCAGGCAATTCATTACATCAGTGAAGCTTTCCTGTGACATATATCAGAAATCAGTAAAGTTTTGACCAAGATGTTAAAAAGAAAGGCAGATTGTGATAAGAGATCCACCATACAAAGGTGAGGTGAGATGATTTAAAAACTACTTTGGCAGTTGTATAAATATGAGTTCCTATTTAGGTGGAATTATCCAGAAGTTCCTTCGGAATGCTCCACCTTCTTACTGATTTGTGGAAATGAGTCTTTCTTGGGCCATCTGACACTAGATATCATTGGAATACTGGAACTTGAAAGCTCCAGCAAGCAAGACAATTCCTAAAGAGGGATTGAATAGACTGTGGAGATCGCATTGTGACGAGTCACTCATATAATTTAATACAATCTATGTTCTACTCAAAAGTGAAAATATTAGCATAGTGCATAAATTTCATGAGTGCGTAATGGGCTTACAACTTGTGTAACGTACTATACTTTTCCTACGACCATTCATTTTTTCCATTAAATAAAAAACATCGCAATTATTTAAACTTTATTATAATAGTTGTTATTAACAATTGAACAATTATTGTAAATCGATTGTGCCTTAATATTTAATGGTTATTTGTGGCAGCTTGAGCTTTTTCTAAAATCTCTGGTCGAGTTCTCATAATTTCATCACTTTCACTACTATCAGACATATTCGTAGATAAAGTTCGGATACAATCATATTCTGTTCAAGAAATGACATGACATTTATTTTCATAGCATGCTACTTAAGAAAACGTGTCGTATTTTTAAAGAAATTGCATAATGTGCTGCCTACATTTAGGGGCATCATTCTTTCAATCCTAAATATATCTCTCTAATGCTAAATGTTTTTATGTTTTTTAATTGACTAAATTTGTGTAAATAGACCAAATAAAGTCTTACGTAAATAAAAATTTGATTGTAATTTAATTAAATCAAAACTCACGTGTATGCTATGAGATCTCATTACGTGCATGTTATTGTTAAGGGAATGTTGACAGTGCGATTTTCGACAATTACACACATGGGCGTAGAAAAATTTATTTTATTATTCTTATAAAATTTCAGATACCATTCGTTGATAACATATGATATCATGAATTTACATCTGACTAAATGATAAAATGAGACGCCTTTTGAGTGATTCCACAATAGTTTTTAAACACAGAATAAAATTATTGATATACTATGAGATGGTGATGGCATAATTCAATCGCAAGTCTTTTCGTCACCTTCATTTGTGATATTGTATAAAAAAGTTATTTGATTTGCGTGTTATTTATCACATATCACTTTATGTATAGACATTACCTAAATTACTAAATAATAAGACTAAAAATAATACGAGGAAATACGGCGCAGGGAAATTTTCCTGACGATGTTGATTACATGGATCGCAACACCTTAATGGTTTTTAATTCCGTGAAAAAATGTGCCTTTAATATATTTATAATAATGCAAGCCTGTAGTGGTAGTAAAAAGAAAACTCCTTTGAAATGGAACGAAAAAAAGAAAAAAAATTAAGGTAATGGACTAAGATTGAATGGTTAATGTGTAGATTTTTAAATTATTAACTTCTGTTCAGCGAAAAGTGGTAAAAATAAATTTCTGTTAATGCTCACTTTAATGGCGGTCTTAATGTACACTTAAAGTATATCAGAACAATGATTAGTATAAATGCGATATCGAAGAGTTTATTAGTTTTTTATGAATAGCAGTTTGTATTGAGCTTCATGTGCAGTAATGATATACAGAACATTTTTTATTTCAAAACTAAATAAATGAATTATAATAATTTGATTTTCCAGAAACATTTTGTCTTATACAAAATAATCCAGAATGCAAAAAATTCAGGAGTGAGTAGATGACGTGAAAATAATGCTGTGACATGAAAGGCTTCCAGAGTTGCGAAATCATAAGTATATTTTTCAACTTATACATTCAAACAATGGATAATTACGTATGTCCATGTAGTATGTTTGATGAAAGGCCAGGGGCGGCTCATGTCCAATGGTTAACAATCCGTAACCTTCTCAGGGACAATCTGTACAATAGTTCACTCACTCCCGAGTGAGCTCCGGAACACTCTGTAGAACATGTATATTTTGACTTCCTTCATAGATTTTAGAATACTTTTATATATTCTATACGGTTATTTGGAAAATTATGGAGAAAACGCGTTCTTATTTAAACCTAAGGGATCAAAATTCCTGAATCTGAGTGACCAACTACACCCCCGAGCATTCCGAACCCGCTATTCCGAAATCAAAATCGATCATTCTTCATTCTGAAATTCTGGATCCAAGGGAAAAACGTTTTGAATATATGGATATATAGATAGATAAAGTGTCACGTCCGGTTAGCTGAGTAGTGAAATATTGAATTTAAAAGTTTAGGGAGACCGATAGGGTGTTTTTGGTATTGGGTTAAGAAGTTTTCAATATGGTTAATGGTTACTGTTAGAAAGGAAAAAACTTCAGATATCTAATTAGGGAAAACAGCGACAGGATAAAGTTTGTTGGGTACTCTATTGATTTTGAATGGGTATATTTCATTCCTCTAGTGTCTCCTATAATTTATTTCGTCCTGAATGTGACAAATTTGCAAATGTATATGCAATTGTAAATGTTGCGAACAAGGAAATCGGTTCTATTGGAAGTGTTTTATTAGTGCGAAACGAAGTCTTCCAATTAAATCCACCTGAACAAAACAAATTCAGTATTGTTGCAGATATTTAGCTTGCCCTATGTACATAGACAAAAATGAAATTTCAAATTAGTTCCCTGCAATAGTGAAACCCCGAAACATTGGCTAATATATTTATCATTCTCTTTTGAAGAATGGAAAGTGGAGTTACCTCATTACTCCACCCTGACCATCGTAAAGAAATAACTGAGGTTTTCCAAAATTGGTTTATGTTTTCCTCATTCATTATAATCCGGTGAAATAATACCAAACAATAAGAGTAAAGCTACATAAATTCCCATCAAGCTGAAAATCATTAGAATTGTTTAAAATATGATTGAAAATAAAATTTCAAAGTTCACCATCATTTCCTTGTGTGGAAAAATGTTATTCAAGGTCAAAGGTCAAAAAAATGAGTTTTTCGCGATTTTTAGCGATTTGTAGTAAGTAAAATTGTAGATCATAAAATTATCTACAAAAAACGTATTAATACTTTCTTTTTCTACGAATCATCGTTACTAGATATAACTATTCAAAAAATTGTAATCGTCAAAAAATGCAACTCCAACTGAAAAAACTATTTTCTTCTTAAAACTAGGAAAAGCTCAACATCAATCGGAAATCTATTCATCCAAAAGTTTATCTACTTTTGAAAAGTGAGTAAAATAACAATTTTCAAAATGTTTGATAAACAAGATTTAGTTCAATCTGCTGAAGTTTTCAAAACCAATATTTCTACTCGACAAGAAGTTATTACCAACGGCATTCGCTTTCTTCTTTCTATGTATGGAGATCCTACCTGCTTAGATAATTATCGATATACATGTTTAGTTGAAAATACCAAAAGTAAAAAAACAAGTTCAATTGCCATGTCTTCCTCCAACCTAAGTTGCTGCTCATCAACATCTTATTTGGGCTGGAATTGGTCAACAATACGTTAGAACCCGTTCAAACTTTACTTCCACTGCTGAACACAATTTGCAAAATGGGATGCAGCGCTGAATGGGGTTGCAAAAAGTCTGAATGTTTTGTTCTCTAGTATGTACACATTGTCAAGGCTCTACTATTGAATCACCAGTGAAGGATCCGTTTGATTCCATCGAGGCGACAAGAAGAAGAACAATTTGAAAGTTACGACTCGGACGATTAAATTTCACAACTTTTTTTTAATTTAAATCTTTTCAATCTCTGCTAATTTCTATTATTTTGCCATAATTTCAAATTAAACATGATCGCAACAGACGCGTGGAATAGGCCTTTTTGAATCATTATATCTCAGAAACGGTGAATCGTAGAAAAAAATGAGTTTTTTAGATAATTTTACGATCTACAATTTTTGTCCGAAGTATTTGCTGAAAATCACGAAAAACTCATATTTTTACCTTTGACCCTGAATAACATATTTTTGACACAAGGTTGGGAGCTTTAAAACTTTATTTTTAATTATATTTTAAACAATTTTACTGATTTTCAGCTTGCTGGGAATTTATGTAACTTCGAATGTCTAAATTGACCGGACTATTGGGCATAAAAATTTATATTGAATAGTGAGACATCGTTGACACTACTTTCTTCATCGATGGTTACTTCTCATTTAACTTTTATTTTTTTATCTGAATATTGATTCAATTTTTTTCCTACTAGATTTCTATTGATGCATCAACCAAGTAGTGATGAAGATCAATTTTATAGACTCTCTAATAAATTTTCCTAAGGAATGTCTATGTCGCCATTTTGATTAAGTATTCCATTCAACTTGATCAACTGTTTTTGATTCATGCGTCTTCGTAAACTAAGGAAGTTGTATTTTGGCAAATGAATGTTGATTAGTCTATTTAGTTTGACCTCTCTTTAATTTTGTCTAAGTTGAAAATCGTGGTAAAATTGATACTGATTTCATTGTTTGTGTGAATAATGTGTTTTTCCAACAATACTTGGATCGCTTATTTAATGTCCGCTCTCGTAGTTTGAATTTCGATTTAAACTAACGATTGTGTCGCATACTTATCATTTTCTCTTTCGCGAAAAGCATCACATCATAGACGGACATCGCGTTTTCTACCTCTGCACTAGCACTATCTGCTGCTTCTCTTACTTGTTTGTTAGCTTCTTCATAATCATGAATTTCATGGTGAAAGGAAATCCCTAGCAATGATATTGAATATAATAAGATATAAAAACAAAGAAAAGAGAAAAAAATTAATTTCTGACAACTTATCAAGACTCCATATACTGAAGGAACTTCCATCACTATCAGGTTAACAAAAATTAAAATGTATAATTTTTTATATTTGTATTGAATTTTTTGTAATACAAGTAAATTCTTGATCCTTGAATTTATAATTGATTGTATTTAGAAGAATCTTCTCCACTATCGTAGTGGACTTTAACAAACAAAAGCAATAAAATGAATTAGTTGCATTCTTGTCACGTTATTCTTCAATAAGCGCTAATTTCTATCGAAATACAATCTTAGTAAACTCAAAAACAGACATAAAATTTTCTTAGCGATGTTTTCCACTCTATATTCGTGTCTCTCGTGATTCGCATGGCATGTTTGTTCGATTGTCAGCATTTACCCCTATGATTGAAATGGCTTGAATTCATAAAACGCACAGCGAGCACATGCTACCAAAGGCGTAACTAGATAACAATATAATCTCATTCTGATTATCATTTATCTAGTAGATTTTGTTAAAAATTATGTACATTTATTAGCCACTAAATAGATAAATAAAATACCCAATAAAATGCCCTGAAACATAAACTTTTGTTAAGAAATATGAGTTACAAGTTCCCAGTAATACTACGAGTCTTGTTCTTGATATCTTATGAATCACCCCACCTCCCGAAGGAATATGATGGCTCTCCAGAATTGGAAAATCCTCTGGATGTCGCTAGCTTCAACTCAACGCTCTTTCACTAGGTCGAATTCTAGGAATTTCCTGTGTGTGCTAATAAGAGCTTGATAGATATGAATATGTTCGTATTTTTTTCTCTATTCAACAGGCAATCCAGATCAGCGGCTCTACCTGTATCGTCACTTCCTTATGGTCTCTGATTAGACCTACCGGATTCTTTGTTACCTTTCTAATTAAGAGGATGTGTTGATATCTAGTTAGTCTAGACCAGTTTCATGCATAAACAAAATATTGCGTTACCATATCAAAGAACAATAACTTATTAGAAGTGCCAGTGTAAAGTTTGACGTCAAAAAAGTAAACCAGAGTTACGCAATAGATTAAAAGAAAACAACTGTCGAAAATCGAAAAATTGGAGTATCGAGCCATCGTCCCTGTATTTAAAAGGGTTAAGAGGTAAGCAGATTAACAAAGTTATGCTTAATACCCTTGGCGATCAATGTCCTTCGTATGCGAC
Organism: Diorhabda carinulata; assembly: GCF_026250575.1. Classification (NCBI taxonomy): domain Eukaryota; kingdom Metazoa; phylum Arthropoda; class Insecta; order Coleoptera; family Chrysomelidae; genus Diorhabda; species Diorhabda carinulata. Next base: position 30,355,412 of record NC_079462.1, on the reverse strand, counting down.
CGTGAAAAATTGGACTGCAAGCTTCAAAAGAGGTAAATTTTCCATTGAAGATGATGACCGATCGGAAAGGCCAGTTTCTGTGTCAGTCCCCGAAAATATCGATGCAGTTCATGACATGATTTTATCAAACCGTCAAATATCGCTAAAACGGATATCTGAAGCACTGAATATTTCATACGAACGCGTTCATAATATAGTTCACGTCAATTTGAACATAAGAAAAATTGCTGCAAAATTTATGCCCAAATGTTTGAATGTTGACCAAAAGAGTGCAAGGGTAGAAGCATCGCGTTCGATCTGTGCTCGATTTGAAAATGATGTTGACTTTTTAAATCGAATTGTTACTATGGATGAGACTTGGGTACATTTCTACGATCCAGTAACAAACCAACAATCGATAGCTACACTCTGGTTTCCAAAACCTGAGAAGTTTCGTGTCCAAAAATCTGCTAGAAAAGTTCTTGCTTCAGTTTTTTGGGATTGCCATGGAGTTATCATGATTGATTTTTTGGATAAGGGTAGAACAATAACTGGAGATTACTATTCGACATTACTGACCACTCAACGGGAAAAAATTGAGGAGGAAAGACGCGGAAAACTATCCAAAGGTGTCCTGTTTTTGCAGGACAACGCCCTTGAACACAAATCTCACGTTGCCATGCAAAAAATTCGTGATTTAGGGTTTGAATTACTAAAACACGCTCCTTATTCACCAGATTTGGTTCCGTCCGACTATTATCTCTTTCCTCAACTGAAAAAATATTTAAAAAGTCGTAAATTTTCTTACAACAAGGATGTGATAAAAGCTGTGGAGGTCCGGTTTGCAGAGCAAGAAGGAACATTTTTTTTGAAAGGTGTAGAGACGTTGCAGGTTCGCTGTAATAAATGTAACCAGTTAAGAGGAGAATATGTTGAGTAATGAAATAATTTGACATTGAAATTTTGTTTGGTTCTATAGTAGACTAAGAATTTTTCAATATATCCTCGTAGATAAAGTATTTGTGATATCCATTTTAAGAGATGTCGTCGCCTATTGGTTTTATTCTAACTAGAACCATTCCCTTTCCATGTTTTTCCACTTTCCGACATCTTGCGGTGTTTCTTAATCTACGAGGAAGAAATACCCACCTCAAATTTGGGTTCTATCGGAGATTGAGTAGCTCCAATATTTGTCACTGAGTTTCCTATATCCAGAAATCTAGAGCAACTGTACCGCTCCACTATGATCAGGTTAACACGATCATGATCTGAATGTTCAGAAACTAACACGGACAATGTCCATGGAAAATGATCGAGTTAATCGGTTAATGGGTAAATGCAATCAGCTGAAGGTTTGTTTCATTTGTCTATGGTTTCGAGAACTTATTTATTCCATTTGATTGTCAGGCTACTTTCAGCTCTTATGAAAAGAATCTAATATATATCTAAATAAGTATCATTGAGAAATAAAAGCACAAAATAATGATAAAAATCAGAAGTTCTTGTGGATCAGAAATTTCCACCAAAAATTGATTGCTTAGTTTGAAAACTGTGATATGATCAGCAGCGAGCAACAGTCCTGATAATACAAATCTAAAATATTGGAGAATAGAAACTCCTCAAAGAACGTAATTTGATGAACTTATAGTTGATTTGAGCACGCCACTGGGGAACATACTAACAATACACATAAGTTAGGTGAATGCTTGTACACCCGTAGGCGGGCGAGCTCTGCACACAAATACAAAAATTGCCATTTATGGTCGCAAACTGTCTCTTTGAATTGTAAAACCGGCATTTTCCCTATTTCCTGCTCTTGTATTGTCGGTTATTGATGAATTGCATCAAAAATTTTAGGGTGAATATGCTTTCCATTGGATATACATCTAATTAGAATATTTTCACAAACTCAGTATAATTAGAATTGGATGTATGAAAGAAATAAAGAAAAGAATTAGTATTTTTATTAATACTTTTTACCACCTCTAAGCTAAAGTCATTGCATTAGTAAACTTTGGCAAAATTGGAGAAAGGAGAAACACACAGATTTCAAACCTTTTTTGTACTTCCTACATAACTTGTATACCATGGACGGATCGGATGACCAACGACGAGATGCTAAGACGAATGAACAGAGAACGAGAACTATTAACCATTGTAAAGGGAAGGAAAGCTTTTTACTTTGGCCACATTTTTAGAAATCAAAAATATGCTTTGTTACAGCTGATCATGGAAGGTAAGATAGAAGGCGCGGCCTGGGTGGAAAAAGGTTTTCATGGTTGAAAAACCTTCGAGATTGATTACATATACGTGATGCCGTAAATCTAATACTCATGAGTGAAGATCGTGAGGAATTCCAAAGGATAATTGCCAACCTTCATTAGAATGAAGCAGGCACTGGAAGAAGAAGGAACAAAATTATATGATGAAACTTAGAGCTTTTTGGCGCTGGATTGTTAAGATTTATTACCTAGCTCCTCAGGCCCTTATAGTTAAATTACTTTGTTCTTGTGGATCACACATTTAACGACCAGTTGATCATGAAGTTTTCGATTGCAGAAATGTTATTTAAATTTTCATTTTATTGAAATATTGACTCTCCATATGAATTGTAATAATTGTTGACAGATGTTCTGAGATTGCTTTCCAGGCAAAACTCATCTACATATGTTCGGACGTCAGCTGCGTTTTGTTTCACGAAAAGGACTTATTACGGATGCAAAATTTTCTATTCATATTCAAAATTTTATATCCCGTTTTATCACTAATTTATTCGCGGGCGTCTTTCCCTCGGGCTCTCTTCACTCTCTCCTTTCTTTTTGCATTTTATCTCCTTGAGGATGAGGAGAAGCTAATTCCTCTCTTGTACATTTTAATGACTAAATCCAAATCAAAATGCTATTTTGGGGGATTAGACGCGAGATAAGCAACCATGAGAGCCAGATTTTTTGTTTTTTAATTATATTATGACAGAAAATCGTACTTGAGAAAATAACGTGCTATCAACAGAACAAAATATTCAACAAATTCTTTTGATATGCTCGTTTATTTCTTCCCGTTTATTAGAAAGGCGGAAAAGAACTTTTTTTAATCTCAGGCTAAAAATTGTTTCATATATCACATCCGTTATCCTGATTAATAGATTTTTGCAAAGGATTTTTGCTAATTTGGTGGTTTTCTTGATATATCAAATTCTGACCGAGAATTCGTATTGTAGGCATTGGATTTAGAGATTTTGATAGGAAACTTCCGGATGTATTGGTTGTCGTTGCTGTTTTTTGATGATGTTTCAAAAGAAAATTTCCTAAGTGGGTTGATCTGGTTACAGAGAAACATTAGAAAATCTGAATAACCAACAGAGGTTTAGATTACTACTAATTGACTGATATAAAAATAAAATTGTAGAGGCTTCAACGTTATTTTGAAGCCGTTATTGACCAGATTTGATCGACATAAAGTTCAAATGGCAATTCCTGGAACTGTTGGTGACAATCCTACAGAATATTCTCTTCAAAGTACCACTACATCACATCTCACAATTATATTACGAGTTTACATAACTTCTATTTTCACTTGAACATCAGAAAGACCTCAGAGATTGTCTCAAGACATTCAAAATGAGTGAATTTTTCCTCTCAAGATCCTTCTCAAACAATCTCAATTTGTTATGAAAGCGCTACATCATTTAGTTTTCTTTTCCTTCCAATGTTAAACGGTTGTAAATGTTGAATAATATTAGCAAAATTTAGAAAATTAAATCTAAATTCCTTCAAATTACGAAGATATCAAGGAAATCTCTTAGATGTAACATACTGAATAAAGCATTGATTCATGTTTATATAAATAAGAATATTATTTTATTAATAAAAGTATTCTCTGAATACACAACTTCTATTCGTAAAAAACCTTGATTCAATTTCACAAAATTGTAACTCGAAAATGACACCATCGGCTTATATTTTATTCAAGCCATTCCAGTAGTTTGAATGCTATCCATAGGTTTATCTTTCCTATATTGTAAACTATTCGATTTCCTCAATAGTATATTTGAGAAAATTTTAAAAGAGAAAGTTGCTTATCAAAAGTAAGAACCAGTAAAAAAAATTTAAACATAAAGTCTCAAATTACGATTAAAACATAAAAAACAATGACTTGGTAAAAAGACATTGATTGAATCATACCCTCTTTTAATGACCAGTCTCTGTGTGAAGACCTTATCGATTCCAGGGGACAAATAAAAAATCTAAAAGCACGTCATTACATAGAGCGACACCTGTAGCACGCGACTTGCTCATTATTCCGGTGACGTGAAACCAGATAGCTATTGACGTCGAAATTAATAGCATTCGATTATTTTCACAGTCAACACATTCATTTGCGGGATCCTTTCATTACGACAATGCGGTGATCCTACACTTTCAAAATTACAAACCTATAAAAAAAACTCGCATTTAACTAAAGTAAATAATCGATAATTAATCATTCTTGATTTTATAATATTGTTTTGTTGATGACTCAAAATTGGTAAAATTTCATTCATCGGAAATAAAACAAGTCTACTCGTCTACGACATAGACCGCGAAGCTGGTCGTGTTCGCTTATGATGGAAGAGTCTAAATATGGCGAATACATCGGTTCTCTACATGATTTTATATATACAGCGGCGATTTGTTTTTAGGACCAATTTCTAGGAATCCCTAAAGATTTTTATGTTTGAAAACATTCTTAAACATAGGTTTAAAGGAGGATGCAGGTTATTGCAATTTTGGATATGAATTATGTATGAAAATTCGTCCCCCTCCTGATAAAATTCGACGTTTCTTCACATTTTGGAAATACTGTTAGTTTCTGAGGTTTAATTTGGTATACCATGTATATCTAATTTTGAAATTCCTTCTGTCTATTTTAGTTAATAATGGGTTTTTTTGTATGCACCTACCACATGAATAAATGTAATAACCATGAAAAATTATCAACCCACACATTTCTTTGTATGAGAAATATTTTTCAAATTTTTTTTTTCCAAAAATAGTATTAAAAGTATAGTATATAAAACATATCTAACACCAAGACCATTTGTAGCTTTTGCAAAAACAAAAATTTAATAGATTGAATGATATAAAACAAATAAAATGAAACCCTGTTCATAGTTGAGTTGTGATCATTCGGGGTTCCATCAAAGATCGATGTTCTATATAAAACTTATTAGATACTTTGGATTCAACCCTTTCAACATCGTCTATAGGCAAACTCTGAAGCTTGCTCAAGTGTTTGAAACTTGCACGAGGATATGCCAGCAACTCACCGATGATTTTATCTGCAGTTTTTTTTCTTCCATATACCAGTGGCTTTCTAGATCGACCCTTATCAAAGTGAATCAGAGTGACCAGGTACTCAAACCAACACCTCACTTTTTTGTACACCATCACAAGCCTAGAGCACATAGAGGTTTCGTTCCTACTTGTAAATATTAATTTTTTTATTTTATATTTCGTACATCTTTTGTTACAAATTAAGACTTATTACAATGAAAAACAGTTCAACCGTTTGTAAATGTTTGGTAGTTTATCAACTTGATCGTTCTCTAAGTAAAAAAGTATTGTAACTTTTTTAACAGTGTATGTAGTGCCACCACAATCAATGGATTTAACCGCTGCACATAAATATTTTAGGCTCGAGAGTCTTTCATCGAATTTATATATAGGGAAAGGGTAGCTGCCGTTCGGTAATGTCGAGGCCGCTAATGAAAAGAAGAGAGGAAGAGCTAGAGGTTTGGCTTTTGTTTTGGAAAATATGATTTGTTTGCTTTCTCTGCAAGTTCATGTAGTTGCTATGAAAAGACCTTAAGGGGCTGAATAAACTGGGCGGATGTTTTAGTTTATGACTTCTAAAGGCAGTTTCAAGTGTTTAAAGCCTAGCTCAATATAATGGGTGCAAAAACGGCACTATTACGAAGAAACTTTTGAAATATTAGATTTACAATTTTCCAAAATGAACAGAATTCGTTTGTTCGGTTACCCATAAAATTATTGCAGAATATTTTATAAGATAGACCTTCCATAGTATTCAGAATAATAACCTGGATTGGACACCATAATCTAGACCACGTTCAAGATTGGAGAAAAAATAGAGCTTAATAATACAAATGTAGAAGCAGAACTCATTTCTGAATGTGAATTATAAAATAACTTGTGTGAGTGCGAATTTAAACATGAGAAGTCTTTATCAAACATCTTGAATAGCCCATGGTTTTTTTACAGGATTGTAATTGCAAAATCAACCAAAGTAAGGGCGACTTCCGACAATGGTACGAGTTTACAAAAAGGCGTTAGAATTCAAATTATTTATATTCAAAAAATTAGAATTTGCTGATACGAAAGTTAGGAGTTTAATATTCCAAAGTCCACAATTAATGATGAGATAAAGGGCTGTCACTTAAAGAAACATAACGAACAGGCAACAATCACAAAAGAAGAAGAAACTCAGAATGAAGTTTTCCGCTCACAGAAATCCCTTTTGTCAGATAGCTCAACATTATTCAACGAGAAGAGAAAGTACAGTCCGACAATGGAGAAATAATCTACCCGGAACCACATGGGCTAAAAATTTCCTCTCTCGAAATATAATTCTTACCGTTAGTTTAGCTCCAAATGTTAAATATTAAGCGAAATCGGCTTGCGGATAACACGACCATCGATGAATATTTTTTGGAGCTGGAGAAGGCAGTTGAAGGTGTGCCAGCTGAAAATATCGTAAATACGATGAAACCAATTTCAGTGACGATCCCGGAAAGCTTCAGGTCGTTTGCAAATGTGGATCTAATTCATCTATTTAGATTTTGAGGAAAAAATATTGCAATGACAATATTTTTTTTCATTTTCCAATAAACAATGATGAGAGCTTTGTAACGATTCCAGTTTTTATGAAAATTTTAAATACAATCCATTTACGACGGGAAAGAAACCTAACCTAGCTTAGTGACATCATTTTAGAGTAGGTTGTAGGTAGACAGGTTAACTAAATTACAAAAAAGATCAAAAATAAAATGGAGGAGCCAGTGATTCTCAGCTAGGCGTAATTTGGAGGACTTGAACATCTAATTCTTACTTGTTCCTCATGTACGGCTTGCCACCCTCCATCATACACTTTGCGAGATAAAAAAGATCAAAAATCTTCAGTTAAAGCAACCTGAGGTAAATCGGTGGGGGAGGGGGTGTATCTTGTTTGTTTTTGTACAAATTTAGCCAATTTTAATTGCCCTTGCGTAATGGCTAATGCATTAGATCGTCTCGTGATGTTGATGTACAAAATCAATTGATTTACTGAGGCAGTTGTTAATATACCTTTCAAGTAAATCAAAACCCGACTCTGCCTTTCAATTTTCTTCTTCATTTTTTGAGAGGACAAACTATTCTTTCTTCATATAGCTTTAGTCCAACCAAATTATAAATGCTTTTCGTATCCCCAACATTTTAAAGCAACTGACATAAAAAAGGACTTATATACTTATATTGTGTATTCTCACAACATATTTTCAAACTCTTGTGCCAAAAATATTGCGAAATACGTTAATAAAGAGAACATTTAGATAAACAGTATGATTTAGTAAATTATCTTCAACCCGCCCCTGCATGTAACAGTTGTTTCCAGTGGTCGTGTCAAATTGTGTCCACTGTTTCAGTCCATTGGCTTTTAGATTGATGAGGACCTCGTAGTCGTGGCCGTTTAACGCTACATTCGTCATTGAATACTAAAATTTTACCGTTCGGCACCCTTGAACTTCCAGACAGAATATTGATGATTATTCCACCATTAATCGCTTATTTCTCTTCATTGGTAAACTATTCAATTTGGTGAACTCAATTTAAGATACAGTCATTACGTTAATTACAATATTTTCTGTTAATTTTTGTTTGTTCCATTTGAAGTTTAAATTGCAAGCTGCAAGTCTTTAATAATTATTCTTATTTGGTTTCCTAAATTAGATCTTTACCCGATCTAATTCATTCTGTTTGGAAATAATTGTCTAATCAACTAATTGATTTAAAATGTCTTGCTTTGGATAACATTACCTATTTGATTCAATAAAAATATTGGTGAGGTATATGACAATATCGCGTGGATCATTGAACTAAATTCTTACAAGAAACAAAATGTTATAATCAAACTTTCACTTAAAGTTGGATCTACAAGAAACAGAGAAGATTCGTAGTTTTAGCATAAGATAACCTTATCGAGGTTGAAGATTAAGAAAAAAATGGAAACAATGATCCCAATTGTATCCCACTGCTCCAGAACCCACTACGTACTTACATTAAGTACCTACACTTTATGGTATTATTACTTTTATACCCATTATCACCATAATGCGATCATTTTAATATCATTACATAACACGTCAGTATATGTGACAATGAATTTTAACTTTACTCAATATCGGATTTTTTAGCTAATTAGTAAGAGTAGAAATTGACAAACTTTTCTTTACATCCACAACATATATTATTCAAATCATTATTAGAGACCATTTTACGAAGATTTACGCCAAATATTTGATTTCTTCGTTTATTTCCGATATGGAAGTAACAATGGACCTGCAGATTCTAGTCTAGGGATCAGATAATATTTGAAAACGAAACATGGAACTATTCTTTTTGAATATGTTCAAGCAGTTCAAAACAATTTGTTATTTCTTAGACCTTTTGATATATTAATGCATCTAAATGTTCTTGATTTTAGGTCTTTTCTATTTCAGAATTAGTTTTTTTTTTTGATAGTTTTTAAAAGAAAGATAAATTTTAACGTTTCGACTTTTCTTTAAGTCTTTATCAAAATTTGCTTATTCATATTGATAGATCACCTTCATCATGAATATCAAAATAAGGATAAAATCAACTTAAAACTTTGTTCAATTAATTTTTCCTTGGTTTCCACATCTCAAATATATTAAATTTATTAGAATTTACAAAATATGAATGTGAACCATTTCTAAAAATTCTCTTTTTCGTGTATAGATTCCGTTTCGAGAATTTTTGAATCTTTATGAATCTTGAAATGGAAGCTCCCATACCACAACCATCAATTTGGTTGTATATTCCATTTCCATATTTGAAATATGTTGTTGTAAGTGTGAGTTATAAAACACCAAAAAACAAAAGAAGTAATATTATATATCAAGTGCCTTGTACTAATTGTGACGCTCTCTACATAGGGCAAACATCTCAGTATTTAGAAAATAAACTAAGAGGTCATCAATATCATAAAAAAAATAGAACTGCATTAACGAACCATAAAAAAACTAATTTTGAAACAGAAGAGACATAAAATCAAGAACATTTATATATATATATATATATATATATATATATATATATATATATATATATAAACTTTAAATGTTTATAATTAACTCTGAAACATTCTACTCGTATCAATGATCAGATATAGAAAAATTGACGCATTATAGAAAATACTGAGTCAGCATTTATTAACACATATGAGAGTCTAAGCTTTGAAGACTTGAAAGTAGAATTAATAATGGAGCTTCCATCTTTTCCATACCATTACATGAATCAATGAATCTTCATTGATTCATGTGAGAAAAGGTTTTGTCGGAAAATGTTTAAAATAAGATCATTTAGAATTGGAAAGAGTATTCACTGAGCCTTATTATGAGAGAAAATATCTAACTGAACAAACTAAAAAAATTTTTAGATAGGTGAAAAATTACATTCAAGAAGGAGATCAAAATTATATAAACAGAACCGAGGTTGTTGAGATAATAGAGACCCTCAAGATATCAAAAGAACGTCGGACAAATCGTGAATGAACATTTCGGTATGCAGAAGCTCTAATCAAGCAAAACGGTTATTATAAGCAGTATTGTATATGAAAATAGATGAATCGGCAGTCAGTTAGCTGAGTGGACTAGCTAACATAAATAGCGACTATTACGTAGCGTTTGAAGGACGAAATCGCAGCGAACTGTCCCATTTGGAGAAGGACTTGCTTCCGCAACCATCGTATTCTCCACATCTGTCCCAAAGTGAGTTTTTTGCTTTCAGACCTTACGAGGATGCTTGCTGGACAGAAATTTTACGCTGATGAAGACCTTATCGCCTTAACTAAAGCCTATTTTGAGGCTAAAGACATATCCTACTGAGATGGTGGATAAAATTCTATGACTACTACAATCCTTGTATAAAATAAAATTATATTAAAAAAAACTCCTACATTTCCTATAGATATATTAAACGGAAGATCACCGAATATTGTTTTAATTCCACTAGTAACTACAAATTTTCCCTAATCGATGCTACAAATTTGAGATTTGGAAATTATTCATAAAACCAGTCGAGACAAAGTAGAAATACACTTCACCACTGATATTACCGGCATTTTGCCGATATTGGTTTAGTACCGATTTCGTTTTGAATAGAGATTAAATACCAATTTAAAATATTCCAAACGTATTCCGAATTAATAATCTAGTAAATCCATTATTTGGGTCTTTCCAGTATTTCGCAAAAGATTCGTACAGTGGCGGGTAGAAATAAAAAGAAAAATGACACTGGTCAACAGAAGTTTTGTTATAATTGATATGTTGATTTCTTTTGGACATATGTATACCCAAAATTCATAAAACCAATATTTGCTCCAATTCTTTCCTAACATCTCAAATTTCATCTTCAACGAAAATCCGAAAATGATGTATTAATATCAATTTTTTTTGAGTTTTATAATTTCTCTAATAATATTTTGAACGACAATCTCTGTTCAAAGATCAGCAATAGTCTGCCATCATATCCCATCTTCCCTGTGACGTATCCTATCTATTAGCTCTAGTGCTAGGTGTCGATACTTCTCAATATAATTTCCCAAAAAATCTGGAAAGCTATCGGAATGACTATGAAGACATACTTGATTTTTACAGTATTTCCTAGAATCTTAGAACTCAATAATATTGGAACGTTTTAATGAAAAAGTTGGGAAGAAAGACGAGCAAAGCAGAAACGTTAATCTCTTCTGCTAAGAGATATCGAACAATATAAAACTAATAAAAAAGATGTTTTATTCATATAAGTTGAGGAAACTTTAGAGCGGTGGAAGGAATATTTTAATAACCACTCAATGTCGAAGAAAAAGAAAAACGCGAATCCAAGATGAAAAGTAAGTAGAAGTAACAAGCATTTCAGAAGCTAAAAGAAGTAAAGTAGAGGGCTACGATATTATATCAGAAATAAAGGGGTCTACAAGCGCTAATAAAGTTGTTACAATGGATATGGATGGAAGAAAAAATTCCGAGAGTTTGGGAAAAAAGTGACAAAGCAAACGGCAATAATTAGAGAACATATAACATAGAGACTGAGGTAAATAATAGGTAACCAATTAGATGAAGCACAAAACGACTTTAGGCAAGGAAAAACATGAATTAACATTAAGATAGTTAATAGAGAAAAAATTGGAAAACAAATAAAAAATATACCTTAGTATTTGAAAACCACTTGACAGAGCTCAAAGAAATGAAACAGTATAGAAGTGTTTGAATCAAATTGATGAAAAATATCAAATGTATACATGAAAAAACGATGGTTTAGGAACAAAAATATTCAATTAGTTGAAATCTCTCTGTTTTTGCCGACAATTTAGTTTTCTTTGCTAAAAATGAAAAGGAATTGGACCATAATTCATTACCATGGACAATTGGTATCAATACAAATTAGTTTCCACTCAGTGAATTTGTATTATTGTGAACTCATGTCTAGTTGTAGCAGCATAGCTCTTTATTTTCACTAGAAACTCTTTGTGCCAATACATTTCTTTCTTCGACTGTTGAAACTATAAGCTTCGATTGTTATTTTAAAAGATTTAGCTCGCGTAATTAATCATTTTGAAAAAACTTTGTCGCAAATCTCTTACACGTAGATTGCTCCGATTTCTGTCTGTTTCTAAGTGCATACAAAGTACTTTCGAAATATAAATAAGCCGAGGAAGATTTTCATTGTATGAAACAAAGCATTTTGTAGGCTGCATTCTAATATATCCATCTTTGACTGCGATTGAAACATTTAGCGTTTACTACACAAAAGTAGCAATCATCAAAATGATTTTTATGCACTAACCAGATTATGCATCTTCTTGTTTATGGACAACGCCAATATATGAAAATGAATTACTGTTATACTTGTACTTTGTGATTAACTCATATATCAAAGGCTAATGAAAAATGTTGGAATGTAGGTTTACTAAAAAAAACATCAAATCACGATACACATACACCAGAATGCCTATGCGCAGGCACGCGTGATCCCTCCTGCACAATGTGATGTTACGCTGGAATCAAAATCAAAATGTGAAATATGATGATGAGTGTTTTTGCTTGTAGCAACGGCATTATGAACTCGTAATAGAAAATACAATATTTTGAAAAAAAATAATAAGTTAGGTCAATTCTATAATAACCGCCAAATACAAAAAAATGTCACAAAAACCTAGTAAATATATACAACTCCAGCCTGAAATTAATTAATTATTTGATTATTTAAAAGATGAATTAATGAAGCGCATGAAATGTGAAAGTGAAGAGCTTTTAAAGCGCTTAAATAAAATTTTATCATCTTTCACATCACATCAGTTTAAATCGCGCTGGATGAAAGCGTTCAGGATAGAAAGAAGGTTCCTCAAAAATAATATTGAGTGGCTTGATACATCAATTTTATTTATAATAAGAGACTCCTAAAAGGAAAAAAGGTCGCCTAGTAATTCCATTTGAGTCTAGTTCCGAGCGAACGAAACGACTAAAAACAAAACAGTTGAGAGAGTCTACATCAATAAATGTATTAAATTATGCCACTCAAATGAGCTTAAGCGCTACTGGACAAACTCAAGGTTCACAAAAGTATATGATATTACGAGCACATCTCCGAAACGTGCAAGTCTATATAGAAAAGCATTTGAGAAACCGCTTGAGAAACAAATTATGTCAGATGAAGACGCTCTAGCGGTATTAGTGAACGTGAAGTTATCTCGACACCAGTATGACATAATCAGGATGAGTGCTGCAATTCCTTCTTACAAAGTAGTTCAAGCTGCAAAAAAAATTGTTTTCCGGAAAAAGAATCTATCACAGTGACCTCTACCTGTACCGAAGTTACCTTGCAAGCTTTACTTGACTACACCGTGAAACGTCTATTGATGACACTGGAACCTGTGATTGAGTCACTTAAAGATGAAGAACTGGAAAATCGTGTGGCAAAATCCTCGTCCTGCGTCCACCCGATACTGTCGCCGAATAAAAATTGAATTTATTAAAGAAAATCATCTGAAATTTCAGTTGGAGAAAAAAATAAAATAAACGACCAAATAAAGCATTTAGATAAAAGCTCTTGCATAATTAAAAGCAAAGCTTTAAGTGCATCTCATAGTTTGATATTTTCAATGATTGACGGCAAAATATTAATTGCGCTTACTGACACAACATCCACACAAAAATTCTTTATTTCTGGCGCAATATCCAAGGATTTCAATTGTATTGACGAAATGATTAATAGAGAAATAAAAACAGAAAATTTGGAATTCGGATTATCGTTGTTGTATTGATGGATACGAATGTTTGAATGCCTTTTACATCTGTCATACAAAGTACCAATTAAAAGTGACAAGCTCGAGGAACAGATGAAGAAATTGTTCAGGAAAACAAAGCACGTATTCAGAGAGAATTGATGCAGAAAAATTCGGAGATATCATACACGAAACCGCTCGATACTTTGTTGATGAATATCCCTGATATAATATGCCTCCTAGTTTACATAAATATTTTTCACCTGGCTCTGAAATAGTGTCCTCTACTTTGCCAATTAACAGAAGAAGCTGAAGAAACCAGGAATGAAGATTTTAGTTCCGACCTCGTAATAAACAGTAAAAGAAAATTTCAAAAGGAAATATTGAGCGCCTTCTTAAAGAAGCAAGGGATTTATTAAAACCGGGACTTCTGCAACTCTTTGACAACAATAATGACACCAACGATGGTAGTGATAGCGATGACAAGAATAGCTTTTTTGATTCTGAAGAAAATATTTATATTTTACGATAATGTCTTTTTGAATTGAAATAAAACTCAAAATGTCAACTATTTGTTTTATTTAGCATATATTTATAGAGCTCCTGATTTATTGCCAGGTATAGGACCTTTTTGCTCCAGTGTGCGTCGTACGAAATTAGTGTCAAGCCGACAATTCAGCATACATATGTATGTATATCATGCATCAAATCTCTGTCGTTCTACGGATTGTAGGGTACAAGATTGGGATATTTATATACTCAAAAACAATGTGCAAAAAACGAATAATTTTTGTTAGTAACAAGCCATTTATTGTTAAGAAAAATCGCCAGAACTAGAGCGTATCAACTACTTTCATAGGCATTTGAAAATATAATTCGAATTTGATATCGAAAACGGTTGATGTTTTTTAGGAATAGTACACCACTGAGTCTCTGATTTGTAATTTTGTCGCGGCTAACTCCAGAATGCTAATCACGGCTCCTCAGAATAATTAATTAGCATTCTTTCTATATTTTACGTGCTTCTTTTTTCACTGGCGGGGGCAAAATCCCTTACACCCCCTGATTTTCTTTTTGGCTGCTCGTTTCGCTCATTACATTAAAATTAGATTTAAAAATGTGGAAATTGTATCGTTGATTGCAAACTGCCGGCCCAGTGACGGCTTGCTAACGGTTTGCCAAAACTTTGAAGTGGCTTTTCAATTAACAATTCAATGTAATGTATTTAAAGTAGGCGAGCCCCTCGGCTTCCCTTCTTGGCTGATGACTGGCTTTCGTTTCGTTGTTAAATTTAGAACCTAAAACTTATTTTTTGTTTGTGTAGCTTTTGATAAGGAGAACAAAAGACTACTTGTAAAAATGTGTATACGAGGTATACTAAAACGAACAGCATTTTGTTTAATTATTTAAACAAAAGAAATTAGGTTTTGATTGATTTTCGTGACCCAACGATTTAATTTTTTAAGCACAATACACCGAAAATATATCGAAATTTGAGAATAAAATTGATTTTGATATTCCAAGTTATTTCCAAAAAATAAATTAGTTCAGTTGTTAGAAATTTTTTGTAATTCACACACATGTACATTATTATTTTTTGGATAAATTTATTGTATATCAAGCTGCTCATGATGAATTAGAATTTTCAACTATTGAATTAAAATATCCACAGATTCTGCTCCTATTTACGAATTAATAATCCGAATAAAAACAACTCAAAAAATGGGAAAGTGTTTTAATGGAAGAAAGAATGATTGTGCATTTAATAATCAAATAAATCACGATTTAACTGCGCATTCATTCAACAAGAATCAGAAAAATTCTAATTTCCAAACCGACATTGACTAATGATTCCTACACCCTGATATATCTGGCAACTTGTTACGTGGAAATAGACTGTCTTGATACAGAGAGCGGTGATTGATGCAGTCAGCCGGTCTGGTAAGCCTTTTCTGTCGGTTAAAATAGCCACCTGTTGATAATCGGCCCGTATCATGTATATATAAATAAATTTGTGATCTTTTAAATTACCCAGAATGTTTTTAAAACTTCACCTTTATATTTATCCAAAGATTTCGCGGTAGATAAGTATTTTATCCCGAATAAAACATTACTTTGATCATTTTTATACAATCAATAATGAGAAATGAGCCAGCGATGTGTTTAAATTATTCATATCAACTGTTATATTATCATGGAGGCTCATACAGATGGAATTAAAACAAAATAATATGAATTTTCTACTTGAACAACAAGATATTAGTTGCATTCTCCTCTTTTTGGATGGACAGAGCTACATTTGTCTGATATTTTTCCAGTCATTTTTTCGTGCTACCAATTATGGTAATTCATGTTCCTAATGTTTTGCATCCCATCCCCTTAGATATCTAGTAAATGGACTGAACACATGCTTTCGTATCATTATTGTTTTAGGGAGAATATCCAATTGATTTTTATTATTAAAGCTAGTTACACCTACACACCTAAACACTGCGTGAAATATGTGACATCCGCAACATCTTTGAATCCGCTTCTAAATTGTTAAAATTCAAATTAGGTATTATCTAGGTACAGCAGTACATAGAAATCGAACAAGCTGTAACTTATTTTCAGTACTCGAAAAGAAATTATTACAATTAGTTGAGATTTTGGTGTGCTCATATGAAATTATAAAATTTCTCATCATTCCGTAATTTATTTTATTGAAATATCATCATATCTGTCAAATAAAATGTCTCCTTATTTTACATTTGGGTGCACAAAAAGATTATGAATTCTATTAAAAAATGCCTCAGCAAAAATTGAATCAATTGTCAAGTTTTTGAAGTTGGTAGATTTAAAATTTCCTGCCGCGTGTTAGTACTACATTTATAATTGTTTTTAATTTCAAGGGCTAATTCTTATTTTGGAAATTTCTTGTAAAAAATGTCAAAAGGTACTTTTTTCTTGAAGATGCTAAAATTTTTACATTTCTAATATAAGTTGCAATACAAGCTAGATGCCCTGCACAATTATGTGCAGTAAAGTCTGTATCACTTTCTTTTTCATCCTATACTTATACTAATATCATCTTCTGTGCGATCTGCTGCTTTTCGAATACTAATAAACGTTTGTGGTTGTAGATTTCTCACTAAATCAACCGTTTTATCATAAAACAAACAATTTGTTTAGTCCTCGCTTCTTTAAATAAAACACTCGACTACAAAAATAAACTCAGCAACGTACTGATCAGAGAAAAGAGTGAAGGAAAGGGGAAAGGGACGATCACAACTGCCAGCAACATGTGATTTTCTTTTATTTAGAGTTCAAGGTAATAGAATTTGAGCATAGTTGCCGATCCTTACATTTTGCATACTCAACTGCATCCAGCGCTGGACTAATACTTTAGTCGTGAAGCTCGTATCGGTGTATGATTAATTTTGTATAATTTATTTGTTTATTCCAATTTCTACATCTCTTTGTATATATCTCTGGGAATAATTCCAGTCCGAGAATATTGACTTTACGTGTATTAGATGGAAGCTTCGCTCAATGCTTAAAATAAGACTTTTGTAAGCTGATGCGTTGAACTACTGAAAATTTTTGGTATGCTATGGACAGAATGAAGATGGCCTACAGCTTCTGCTATAGATAAACATTGAAACCAACATCAGGTAAATACAATATGATCATCTGAATTAAGAAGTCTCAGAAGAAAGCTATGAATCTGATAATATGTAAACTAACTATAAACAACAACATAATACAACGACATTCAACTACCTTGTAGTAGTAATTCCAAGTGAGAGGGATTTAATATGAGGAGAACGAACTCAAGTAATGAAAGCATCACCGGTCAGCGTATCGTTAGATCTATTTTCACGTTTGCAACGAAAACATAAGCCGACAACAAAAAACTAATGAGGACGACTGGAAGGCAATGAGCCTCAAAGATGTCAAAGAAGAACTTGGAGTATGGAATGTAGTGAGAGAGGCTAGAGAACATAAGAACATAACACTAGAGAGATTACCAAAAAGTTTTTGTGAGACTTGGAGCTCAGCTTCTTAAGAAGAGCTCATGATGAGGCTGAATATTTAGAATTAAACAGGACAAAAGAAAAAGAAGCCAAAGAAGGGGCGAATCACTGTTTATATTGACAATGTAAACTCTCATATCACTACTAATTTTAAACAGTCAAAAGGTTTTCTATGTAGCCCTAGTTTCGCTATCAATTTTTTGTTCGCTTCCGCACTGCATTGTCAACAATTTTCAGCATCAGAAGAAACCGTTTTCATTTTCAAAACACATCAGCTGGAGAAGAAAAAGTGCTTATAACATTGCTTTAAACACAGGAAACAGCGTAGTAATCTCCAAAAGACAATGTTTTTGTAAATATTAAACATTTGTCGTTATTTATTTTTCAATTTTTAGTCAGAAACATAGATAATTATGTCAGAAATATAGATAATTATGTCAGAAATATAAGTAGTCCTAATAATACTCATGGATAATAATCGTATGATGATTTATTTCAGACTGGTTTGTCACGCAAATGGTATCTTCTTGGTTTCATGAAAACCTATTAGGTTTGTCACATTCCATTCAATTGTACTAAAAATAGTATTCCAATTGTGAGTAATTTCTACCAAGAGTCGTTTCAAATCTTTTAACATCTATTAGCATATTTACCACAAATTTTTTTATTGAAACAAGATCTTTTCAATAACCCTTCTCCTTCGGGCTCCAATTAAGTAATTTAAGACCCTGTAAAGTCGAATCAAAAGACGTTCTGCAGTGGACTACGAGTTTCCTTACTCAAAATTTGTTGAAAGTCTAAGAAAATCTCTGAAAATACTGGGAACACAATTCCAGTCGCTTTCTCCGACTCTTTTAAAACGTCTCAGAACCGTCGCAAAGAACAATGGAGTCGTTAATTAAGAGTTCTTTCCGGAGGAGATTTTAGATGCCGACAACCCCCTTAACGCCCCCTCGCTTCTTGAATCAGACTAGTGTTTGGGGTGTCGGTAGATAAAGAGTTTGGAATATTAGAGATTTATTAGAACATTTCACTTCTCGGCGAGTACTGATTAACTATATATTTAATTGTGTTCTTGGAAATATAATTTCAAAAGAATCATTTTCGAATGTTTAGGTCATTATCATCATGAGAATTATATTGTACAATTAGTTCCATTAGAGTTCCTCTTGAGTCCAATAAACATCGTGTAATAATCTTTGACTAGATAATTAATAACTCCAAACAATTAGTGATTTTGTTGCTGCCTCAGCTAAAACTTTTCTCGTTTCCTTTACTGCGAAAAGCACTTGGTTAAGTTGTCAAACACCTTCTCTATAATCAGTAACTATTAAGTTTTAATAATTAGCTAGAATTGGCAAAAATCGACGTACTCAGTAGCCATGTCATCAACTCAAATCTAGCATGTGTACCAATAACTGTTAAGAAATAAGCAAAAATAATAAAGATATTTACTCTGTTCAATCTGGGCTCCTTAACATACAAGAAACAATTGAAGAAAATAGGCCAGGACGAAATCTCGTATAGGAAAATATTAATAAAGGAGGAGGGTATGGAAGGAAAATCACGCTTGGGGTACCTTGTCGTAAAAATCACTCTCAAAATGTCTCACAGCGTCTCACTAGATCCAAAATGTGAATGGGTCTCAGTGAAACAAAAGCCACTTGCATTAAGTACCGATAAAATTATATATCTGCTTCTTATTTTGAAGCTCCACTTATTAATGAGATTTCACTAATTTTTTCATTGCATAATTTATTGTCATTAAAACAGATATTAAAAGCGAAACAAAATCAATAGGTTGATTCGAAGTGAGAATTTGATTTTTGCTTTACAAAACTAGCACTTAGCCTTTAAATGTGTTCATGACTATTTTCTCACCCCAAAAAATAGTAAACTAAATATTGAATTGAGTAGTTCCACCAAAACAAAGTACTTGGAGCACATTTGAACTAGATATATCCATAAATACTGTAATCTTCTTCTTATTTATTTGAAGAGTTTTTAAACGGTTGGGTGGATTCTTACACATGAAGTATCCTACTTACATAAATGATTCATATTGACTCTGTGTATACCAGAGTATTCACTATTCACTAAATTATCTACTAAGATTTAACTATCCACTAAACTACTAACTTACTAATAAACACAATGAATTTAAATTTAAATTTAAATCCGCCGCTTGATAAATTTGGACTTGATCTGGTCGGGATGACATCAGATTATTCATAATTCTGGCTGATAAAGAAGCGCCTATTTATATACAACGGACTTCTCGATAAATCGGATTCTAGAATGTAAGCAAAATAGCTTATAAAAACAATACAAAGAGAAAAACATCATCTTAATAGATGTTCTAGGAAATAAGATATACGATGTATTCGCAAAACTTTTAACTCTATTCACATAATACAACAGGACCGGCTTCACACTCTATTACAGTGAACGGGTTCGTAACAATACTAAGAAGTAAAGGGAGTAGACTAAATGCACTCCAACAACCCAATAATATTGAATCCTTGTAAGTGAGGGGGTCAATAAAACCAGAGAATAACAGAATGTAGTTTCTCACAACAAAAATACTGATGCTGTTAAGAAATCATAAGAATCTGATGCAAATATATGAATTTAATTGTGGATTCGGTACTTCACTAGACGTAAATGATAATTATTTATTGTATAAGGATTTGGGTATCTTTTTATAATAATTTAACTTTTTATTCACAAATACCTGTTATTTGGAAGTAATAATTAAAATATTATAATTACATGGTTCAAAGTTTTGTACTGAGCACACTGGTAGGTAGTCTACAGTCCCTGAAGGTGATAACTTTGGTATTGCAATGCGTGTCGAACAATGTGATTGTGGGGTTGATGTAGTGGTAGCAGTATATACTAATAATTTTACGAATGGCTTCATAAATTCAAACTTTAATTTTTGTTATAGGTCGATGACAGAAAAATCGGAATAAGACGACCAGAAATTGGGTGAGTGAATGAAATAACAAGTAGAAAAGAATAACTGTATCTGTGATATAGATGTTTTCACAACAACGACGAACATATAAAACTTTATAAATAAATATAAATAATAAATATAATGAACACTATCTTGAGTAATTGATATTTTGTAAATACTTGATGTTTGAGGGGATTAGGGGCGAGACTATTTTCTAACACGCCCCTCTCTCGCCCCCAATCCTCTCCAACATTAAATATAATTAGTTACGACTACGTAATGACACAAATCAATTTCTAATAATAATCATTTATTTACACGTACAAATAATTATCAATTTCTATTGGATACATTCGAGAAATTTCTTCAATAAATGCTTCAATTCTATTTTAATATGAATAATGTCCTTTAAATAGAAATTCCCTCAAATACTGATGATAATGAGATCTAGTTCTTCCATAATGAGGTATGATATCACGAATATCTCGCCAAAGTCGCTCAATATTTTAAGTATGAGCGTTGGATAGAGGATCTACAAAATTATACTGGTGGTTCAGTATTAGGTGCCTCCACCGTTCTTTTGAAAGACCTCTATTCCCTTGCCAACAATCGGAAATAATCGTGGTGCCAGGAGCGATGCGTAATAATTTCTTTCAAAACCTTAGCGGATCTATTCGTAACAGTCTGAATAAAGCACTCCTTAGTCACCGGATCTATTCCTCCAAACGCCCACGAAATAGCAGCCGTTTCGGCCGAAATGTGTGGCCGAGTCATGGAAAATTGGGTCCAACGAATCAACTGCTGCAAACGTGCCCGCAGTGGCCATATGAGCGAAGTCCAGTTCCATTCATAAAGGTTTTGAATGTATTTCAACCCGATAATAAAGTTTTTGCAATATCTTAAATGGTTTTCATTTTATTTTGAAAAAAAGTTGTCACATCCTTATTGGAAAACCCCTTATATTAAATTAATCAGCATAATTTTCTCCTCAACATACTAAAATTTCGAGGAAATCGGGCGTATGCAACCTAAACTAAATAATTACCTTTTTTTGTTCATTCATTAGTTGTGAATAATTTAGGATGATCAATGTGAAGATAATAAAAAAATTTGTAGCTATAACGAGTAATAATTTAAAGTATTCTTATCGAACATAACATAACAAAAATATCTCAATCTCTTAGCCAAAATGTCATCCCTAAGTCGTTATAATCTCAATTATTTAGACAAGCAACGGTAACATTGGCTCGTTACCAACACCCCGACAATACGTCACGTAGGCAGCCAACGATGGTATAGCGAAGGTAGAATGCTACCGAGCAGATAGAGCAAACAAGTATTATTACCGTTGTACCTGACTGTTAAGTAATATACGAGGGGATATCTGTATGAATACGGAGCTTAACGTCGGGTGGTGAACAACCAGACTAAGTACATAAATATAATCCGTAATATCTTGATTATTAGATAACTAATAAAGTATTTGTATGTAAATCAATACAGGGTCCTTCAAGACGAGCTGAATCGATATCTATATGGGAAATTACTGCGAATTGTGTTCTCAAAATTTGCTTGCATGAATATTTCAGTTTTTTCAAGTTTCTACAAAAACCGTTAATTTGAGATACATGAATTTACTAACGAAGTTCCCTTAATATAAAGCGTAGAATCCAATGGTGAAGAGAAAAATGGGGGTTGCCATTTGAAAAAATTAAGTTTTCGAAGTTTTTAGATAGCGAAATTCGGCACCATTTTCTGAACATAACATAAATTTTTGTCAAGGTTTTTACAGATTTTGAAAGCTGTAAGTGTTATTTGTCCAAATCCCATAAATATTAGACCTGACTTACTTAAACTTAGAAATATAAAATTTTTAGTGGAGGGCTGCATGTGTCCAAAAATTTCGAAAATGTGAAATAATTAAAAAATGGTGGACTTTAGGCATTCGATGCCTTATATAAAGTTATATTAAAATTTTGCATAGATCTCAAAAATTTAATAAAAACCATAGCATTCCGTTCAAAATAACGAAATTTCGGTCCACTTCCGCTATAACCGAAAGTTTCAGAAGATTGAAATTATTTTAGTTGGAACGAGCATCTTGGAAAACCCATGCACGCAAATTTTCAGAGCACTAGTCGCAGTACTTTCCCATATGCATATAGATACAGCTCGTCGTGAAGTACCCTGTACATTATCTAAAACTTTCACTATCATAATGGCAAAAAGTCATAGGAAGAGTTGTAACTAACCACTCAATATTAGTGAAATCTTCGTCAAAAAAATATTTTCAAGATAATGAACCTCGCAATAAGGATTAGTATATTACTAAGAAAATATCCATAAGACAACTGCTTGAACAGGAATTGCAAACTTATTAACCGTATAATCTGAACTCCTGAAGAAAAAGATGCCGGTGATATTCTGCATTTGTTGAGAATTAGAAGAAGCGATCCACCACTGGGTCAAATAATTCATATTTAGAACAGGCCATGGTATACTTCATGCTAGAAATAGTGAAAAAATAAGATGAAAGGAGCAACGAGTTAAGTAAAAATCACAGATCCAGCAACAGGAATTGAGAAATTATTAACCGTATAACCAGAACTCCTGAAGAAAAGTCATGGTATACTTCATGTGAAAAAAAAAAGATGGAAGAGGCAACAAGTTTAGCAAAAATCACAGTTCCAGCTGCTCCTCAACCAAAATATCAACAATAACTTTTCTTAGTGGCAACATGAGTATCGTAGATTTATACTGACAAAAAGTCATGGTGAGAGGTGTAATTAACTCCATAATATCGCTGGAAAAGCCAGATAATTCGTACACGATCGATTTTTCTTCTCAAAACATTCTTTTCAGATTATGAACCAAAAACTTCTGCAATATGGATAAGGGTATTCCTAAGAAAGTATTTACAAGACTACGGCTGAAATGGTTATTGAGTACCTAACCTAACCTAACCTAACACGGAGTCTTTCTGTGAAAAACTCTATGAGAAAGAGTTGAGAAAGAAGAAGAAATGGAAAAAGAAGCACTCTGGAAGTGCGTTCTACACCCAAAACGTTTCTTCGGAACTTTGATAACTTTAGATCCAAAAGGTAAATAGGTCTCAGTATAACAAAATTCGCACCAGCTTCTTACACGAAGAATCGGATGAGAAATTAGCAAGTGAAAACGGGAAAGAAACCAATTTTTCTACTTGTAGATTGCCTCACATTTGAAAACAAAAAACCTGTTGAAGCGAAGATCTAACTTTCATTAAGCCAGCACCGATTTTGGACTTCATTAGAACTCTAGAATTTCAAGGAGAGTTGTAGATGTTGAAAATCGCACAATAAAACTCCAGATTGAAATAATATACATCTTCATTTACTTGATCGAAATACCACTATGACTAAAATTAAGAATGTATTTATTCGATTCGTTTATTTTGTTGATACTTTTTCAACATTTTCAGCAAATATTGTTTCTTCCCTATTCCCAAGTGGAAGGATATTATTTTATAATGTTTCCAACAGCTTTATGTTAGTATTGTAGAATATAGTTGTGTGGAAATCATTAGGCTTCTAGTCAATAAGCATTCCATGCAGATAGGTGAATTTATCTCAATTCCAATTATATTATATTGACTACAAAAGGTTTTATTTGATAATATTTATAGATTGCACCTGGTATATTTGAATACGTTACTTTCCAGCCATCTTCCTTTATTCTGTTCCTAATAAACATTCATTTCAATACGTGTTATTTTGCTACAACAGATTCGCCTTTGTCGAAATATTTTATTTTCCGGTTTTATTTTATCATAACTTCGTGAGGTAGATGATATAAATAACAAGAATGTACGATCTTCTTGTTTATTAAGTCCCAAAATATATTATAAAATATTGATTTTTGAGTAATAATTCACACCAACTACACACAACAATTTTCGCATTTTACTCGAAAATATGTACCGTCTGATATTAACTATTGAATTAACTTCACGAAAGTAAAGTGTGCGTGGAGGAAAAGTAAAAGTCGAAGGAATATTGATGGGAAAGAAACTTGTACTTATCTATAAATCTATAAATTTGTTGAGAATATTTCTTTTAATTTTAAAAATAACTGAAATACAAATTGATATTTAGGAATTTCGAAAGCAGTATACCTTTTATGATATAACTTTTATGGTACACTGATAGTAGTAATACAAGATTTTTAGAGCTAATTAAAGCTAAGTAGGAAGTGTAGTGATCCTAAGTAAATCATATAAATAATTTGAACAATATTTGGTACCACTAAAATTCAATAAAAGAAAAGTAAGAAACCAAAATTGAAAAGTAACATAAACGATGAGATTCCAAAATTAGAAATAATATGAGACTATCTAATAACTAACTATAATAACGCTGTGAAATGTTTTATTCTTTATATTATCTCCTCCATGTTTCAGTTTCGGAAGTCTTCTTCTATCGACCACTATAATAAATTCAATGAAACCAGATTTTTTTCCTTTTGAATTAGATTTCACCTTAGAATACAAATATAAATTACACAGCCCAAGATCTGGTGAATTCAGCAGATATTATAAGCCAAATTTGGTTAGAAACTTCTTTGCAGATATTACGGAATGTATCGCCGCTTTTTCTAGATAAAGAACCCATGGCTCGTCCTTTTACATTTTAGATGGCTTTTCCTTAGCAAGTCAACTAGAAGCTGAAGATGTTAATAAATAGTTTAGTCTTATGTGCTCCATTGAAGGTACACAATTCCATGAATATAGAAAAAACTTGATTTTGCTTTGCCCATCCACTTTTTTTGCGAGAATTGGTGTTTTATCTCAGAATCATTAATAAAATAAAACGATTTCTCATGTTATTCTCCTTCTTAAAAAGTTCGAAATATTTCCAATGGTTTTCAAATTTTCTCAAACTTCTTGTTCAAACGTGAGAATGTGTTGTGGCAGAGGTATCAGGTTTTACTCGCCCGTTCTTAAGACGTTTAAGCCACTGAAACGCCTATTTTGTTTGCAGTAACGAAAAGTATTGCATTCGCAACAGAATGTATCAGAACAGTTGAGGCAAATGATAAAAGGCAGCTAAATTATTTGATGTGGTTCATGAAAATCAATTATTTTAAATACATAAAACAGTAGTTTCATTCAACTTGAAATATATATTTAATCTTTAACGGTAAAAACGTATCCATCACTCAGTTTCACGAAGTGTTCTCGATAAATATAAATCTGTAACTGCTTTGACTGAGCTGACTTTTAAAATTAGGCTAATTGCATTTTCGAATTCGATATGACCGATAGGGACATCATTTTATTGATTCTGCTAACTAACCTTCTAGATAGACGAGAAGGATCTGAAACATTTTTAAATTGCAAATTTTCCCGGCATTTGAGAATATCTTCTGAATTTCGAATTACTTCTCGATATACTCAGTTATTTGAATGTCCTGTCTAATTAGTATTCAATAGATCCTTTCATTGAACTTTATTTAAATTCTGACAGATTTTCATTGATAAAATATAGCCTTCATTTCCCATACTCTATGGAGTGCCGCAGGGCAGTATTCTCAGCCCCGGCGTATAACTATTAAATAGCAGATATACCAAATGATTGAAAATACGACTATTGCAACTTACACAGGATCCAATAAAAGCATTTACGCATTTACCTAGCTCCAAATTGGTCAATATAACATTCGAAATCAAGAAAGAACTTCTGCAGGATTTATTGGCAAGCAATTACCGATAAAAAGTGAAGGGAACCCTTTTAGATAATCATCTAAATTTAGACAAATATTTATGGGCCAAGATAAATAATGATTGAGGGATGTATCAAATATTACACACTATGCAATATTATTATGGAAAGAATCATAGGAATCAGTTAAAAGTGCAGATTATGGAGTACTAGTGACAGAAAAAATGAAGATCACCTGCAACGTCTGCTATTTAGGATGAAGACAATGGCAGACAAATATAATATGAGCATCACAATTAAGAAGACCTGCAGTAGACAACAACGTAACAATCTTATTAAGACGCTCAGCGTCTTAATAAGATTTTATGAGGAAACTGGATACTACAAATCAAGAGGATTCAATGAGAAAACTGAATATTTGGTATTAAACAGGGGAAGGTCATATTAGAAAAAGAAGATCTATGAGCCAGAAGACTCCAATTGTGATTGGAACACATGAAGATGTATTGGTTTTTGAATCCCATATCAAAACTTCGAAAATAGGCCACTCTTTTACAATACGTGTGATCTGAATTTCATATCACCAATCTGGACGTATGAAATTCACATCTAGGGTATAGCATAATTATTTTTTTATGTCTGATTGATACGTCCTGTTTAAAATTTTTCCACGTCGCGCCGCCACAATGTTATAAGCATATTTTTCTGTGGCCCGTATGGCCCCGTGGTTTTTTGATTTGATACCACCCTCGTACAATAACTTCGTTGCTTATATATCTACTTCTCGACGTATCAAGCCGTAACGGTGTAGTTGGTAAGGTTGTCTTAGTGCTTAATTTTGAACACAAAGATTGGAGGTTGGAATCCTTTGTCGAACGATATTTTCATTAAATAAGCCACTTGCTTTTGATAAGAAACTCGTTAACCCGTCATAATAAAGCAATATTGTTTAAACAAATACGGTGGTTGGGCCGTTGCATTATAAGAAACTTCCACTTAAATTCGTGAAATAAAAACCACATTGTTGGGGTGATATCCCTGAAGAGTGTATGATTTGGAAAATTGGTTTTAAGGACAAACAGTATTTTACTGAAGAAATCAACATTTTTCCGCATCAATTTAGAAATACCATATTTATATCTCTTCTACCAAACTAAAATGTAGTTGTGGAGGTTAGATTAACAAAAGTTATAGAGGA